>NW_015536503.1:1138478-1146150 GCF_001515605.1 Sinocyclocheilus anshuiensis | reverse complement strand
AAAATTTTATAAATATTTATATTTCTAAATATTTTTAATAATTATTGTGCATATTTTCAATAGTTGTGTATAATTAATTGCATATGTTTGTATAATAAATTATTTAAAATAAAATAATTATATTACATCTTTACATAATTATACAATACTTAATAACTTTTTAATTAATTGTATAATTGTATGTTCATTTATGCAGACATATATAAAATATAGAATGATATGTTTGTATTAATATTAATATAATTAATAATATAATGAATACCTATTAAGCTGTAAATTTACTGTACATTTTCTTGTGGTTCTATGTTTATGGACAGTCCAATGTGCATTTTAAATTTTAAATCATACCTTGAAATCCTAAACTTTAGTGAATGGTCGAACATACTGTATGTATTTGTGTGTAAGATAATATGTCAAAAAGGTGGCTGCACTTGCACATCCGTGCGCTGCTGGGACATCTGCTCAAGGGCCAGGCATCACTTTGTGCCGCCAATGGGAGAGGCTCCAAATAAAAATCTCAGAAGTGGAAACTGGAACAAATAAAAATAGGATTCATGTCCTCTCCACTTCAGAGGTTTTGGAAGTCTGAAAGGAAACTTGGTTGTCAGCCTCTTGTGGCTTAGCAAGGGCTATATGTTACTTTTAGATGAAAATATGGTGCAAACTAAAGCGGTCCGGCCTAATACTCCAGAGATACCTACAGCAAACATATGTATCACATGCTCCACATTTACAAGCTGCTTGCACTAAAGCTGAGCAATCAATGCACTCACTAACACCTCCCCTCCCCACCCCACACTATCTGATTGAACATTAGCAAACCTTTGAGCCTTGCTTAACGCAAGTTAAAATTACATGGTCTTAAAAAGTTGAAGTTTTGCTGTATATCAAAACCCAATGCTCGAAGACGGTCTTGTGTAGTGATGTCCTTCTTGTTAATGATAAAACCCATTAGGTGAAAAGATCTTGTCAATAGCACCTAGCACAAATACTGCTACCTGTTTATCATCAACTGTGTCTGTTTTTTCCCCCAGCAGGTTGAGCAGAGGTCCTTGTGTAATTCTAAAACCAGGAGATGTCTTGGTCTTTGGGTTCCCAGAAAATTATAGCTACTGGATGGTGAAGAGTCTATAAAGGGTGAAACAAAAAGATGGTGAGAGCATGAACCTCATCATAGTGGAATGATCATCCGCCTAATCAGCAGAATTCCTTAAAATCAGAAAACCTTGAAGACACAGAAGTCACTTGAATACCTGAATCATAACACCCTACCATCTGCATACTAAGGCAAGTTTTATACTACATTTAATTGAAATAGTTATTAGTATTATTTAATTGTGTGTGTGTGTGTGTACTGTGCTTAACAAATTTACTAGACCACCACCCAATGTAAGATTTGAGCTGCCCTAAACTAACAGTATTGGTGATTACCAAAATCTTTTTTTTTTATTTTTTATGTTTCTGTAATGTTTAATCCACACCAGTATGTGTAAGCTCTGTTTCTAATGCTAAAATATAATAATATAATTATTGTTGGGATTTAATGGATTAAATTTAAATGTGTGTATATATATATATATTTGTGCATTTGATTTGTAGATTATTATACAATGCAAATATATTTCTTATGTATTATATTTATTATTTGTAAAATAAAAAAATAATATATATAAAGTATGTAAATGTGCAAAAATATAAAATAGAATAAAAAAATATTTTATATCATATTTTACTTTTCTTCCAGTGAACACAGCACACAATGGGCGAGTGAATGGATTGTGCTTCACAGCTGATGGACTTCATCTCCTCACTACTGGGACAGATGATCGCATGCGCCTGTGGAACAGTGGCACAGGGGAAAACACATTAGTGAGTAGCAGTTAGGCTGTTTGAAGACTTTCTTAATACAAATTGAATGCCTGTAAATGTCAGTGGAAAGGTATCAAAAGAATGAACAGAATGAAGATTGTGATGCGGCTTCTTCTGAGGCCTTCATGGGGAAACCCACAACATAATTCCACTTTTGGCGTCATCTTTCAAGTGCAGCATGGTCAACAAATGACAACAATGGTTACCATGACAAAAATGAAGCTGTGAAGAAAGAAACCACAACCAGTACTAGGGGATTTCTCAGCACATTTTAGATGTCAGGTATGAAAGAACAGTTTTCTGGTAAGATTGTGCCTTTATGAATAATTGGTTTCTATATCATTTCCAGTAACTTAACATGTTTGAAGAGCGTAGCTGCTAATGTTGGTGTATGTTTTCTTATCTATAGCCTGAATCCTTTCACATTTAATTGACAGAGCATTTACCTGTACTGTAGTCGAATTAGAGTGAGACGGCGTTTTTAAAAATTAAGTATCTTATAACCAGTACTATTTCATCACATTTGTAATAGATTAGATCAGACTGTTACACTGCAAGACTTGCAGCAATCCACCTCAGGAACAGGATATGCCATCTATATCATGATTAAAGGAAGCTGTGGTATCTGCATGCAAAATGATAGATACCACAGTAACATTTTGGTGCATCATCTCTTTAAAAGTCATTTTTTTATTTTATTTCAGTTAAACCTAACCAAGGATTTTCATTCGCCACTGGTACATGTAGTCTCTGACATGAGGACTTGGTATAACGTTTCTCAAACAGAAATGCTCCAGGCTTGTACTGCAATTTTTAAAGGAAGATGCCAGACTGGTTGCTAAACTAAGTGCTTCAGTGGACATGTGTTTGATGAAAATGCAGAGAGAGAAATGCTGGTGATGCAAGTTCACTCATAGCATGAGAAAGAAATAACAGAGGATTGCACAATGTTTTGCACAATCTGTCTGGTTATCTATTTTTCAATGAATGAATGAACGAGCCTCAACCTGATTCAAATAACCAACAGTGATATGTTAACTGACAAATGTTTAATTCATCTTCCTGGGAAAGCGGGAGAGCGAGGATCCAGGCTGCAGAAAGCATTAATCCGGTTCAGATCAGCGGTAGTAAGGAGTGTCTACACACTGCGAATCAAACCCATCAGAATCGAGGAGAGAACTGGCAACGTCATGGAAAAAATGACGTCAGGTTTAATTAGCCGCCGGGGAAGTCTCGTCCGTGACTGTGGGCGGGGCTTACAGCGCCGGCTCGTGCTGAAGCGTGTCGTTTCTTAAGTTAAAATAAACCACGACGCTGAACAGCTTATTTTACACCTAACCGCTCTCGGGAACATCTTTATAAATTATGTTAATACAAGCGAACGCTGGGCAGAGGGTGCGCCTAGCGTGATTGACATCTTGTCTCAGCCAATGAGGATCCTCCTGCATGTCAGCGGCCGTCCTCCTGACGCGCATCACATGTCTCAAGCGACGCGGGGCTGTGGGAGGGATTTCTCTGCAGATTGGAGGAGCTAGATAGACGGCAGAGTGAGTCTCAGGGAGACCGAGAGAGTGAGGGGGATCTCTGAGGCACCGTTCGGAGGGCATTGTGAGTGTAATTTCACCATTTCTCGCATGCATGCTTGTGCTACTGCCGCGTTTCAAATGCACCGGTTTTTTTTGCGTCCTCTCTGCTGACTGTCTACATTCACCGTGCTGTCCGTTAGCCTGCGTTATTATCAGCTAGCCAAATTGGCTAGGCAACTCCTGCTAGTTGGTAGCAGGCAGAGAAAGGAGCAAGAAGGCAACCAGGCTGCTGTGCATTTTTAACCCACATCTGCCTATTGTCACTGCATGGGGAGGGGGTGTGTGGAAAATCAATGGGGTTTTAATGTATCGCACCATGTTGAGATGCAGGGATGATGTGTAGTGCACGCTGGAAAGTTGCTTTTGACGTATGAAGCTTGTGAAATGTGTTCGACCGCGCGCGTCGCGTTTCTACGTCTGCGATCACGCGCCTCAGCGTATATTTTAGAAATACAACTAATAAAATAACACGATTTTATTATAAAATAATGATATAAAAATAACAAATGTGCATTGGAGCTTTATCGTCCTTTAAAATATATTTTAAAAATGTTTGTTTTTTTGACACGTTATCCTAGACAGCGTGACCCTAATGTTATTTTAAACGCCGTCAATTTTTTTGAAAGCCGCCCTATAAAAGACTCGCGCTGTGACTGTTACAGATCCGTTGACTGTCATTCGTCGGGTCCCTGCGAGAAGAGCGTTAACTCTGGTGAAACTACTGTCTCTATGATTTTCTTGGACTCGAAGCGACAGTTCAGCGTGTTCAGCTAAGCGACCGTCTCTGTCAGTTTGACTGTCGATGACTTGTGACTTTAGCCGGGTATTTTTAGGGTTTTACCTGAAAATGAATGTTTTGAATTGCGGCGGAAAGTTGGAGACCGCTTCAGTTTCGAGAAAGGTAACGTTAACAAGATTTTGATCTGGTGTCATTATCAAGACTAAACCAGTAACTTGCACTCCTTTTTGACGGGATGACTCGAGTTGAGACCGCTAGCAGGCTAAAGCCAAATGTGAGGACGCTTCAGCTGTCAGCTTGCTTTTGGACCCATTAACGTTACCTGCTCGTCGGTTATCGCATTTCGATGTGTATTTTACAACAACCGTTTAGACAGCGTTCAACAAGCTTAAAATGTCACTTTGGTCATCGTTTACTCACCACTATGTTGTTCCAAACCCGCGTGACTCTCTTGTTAAGAGATGTTAGTCAGATTGACATCCACAATCACCATTCACTTTCATTGTATGGGGGAAAAAAAAATGCAGGGCTGACTGCACTCCGTAAGAAAGTAAGGTGTGTAACAACATTAGGGTGAGTAAGTGATTTTCTTTTATTTTGGGTGAACTGTCCCTTTAAGCTTGAGGCGTTCATGTCAACAGTTGTAGTATAAGTCCTAATTCCTCCTGTCATGTGTGACTCGGCATGAGGACTGGAACAAGCGCTGTGCGACACGTCAAATTTGCTTGGATCGTATTTGAAGGAGCAGATGTGCAAAACACAATGCACCCAACTTAATCGGCTGACTTATTTTGTCTACTGTCTGCCTAATGTGTTGAGATTGAATATGGCACCTAGAATTTCTAGATAGATCCCGGTGTGCGTTTAAATAGCGTGTCAGGTTTTAAAAATCATATCACCGTTATTGAAAAAAATTATATCGCGATACATATTGATATTGAATTATTGTCCAGCCCTAGTCAGGTCTGTTACTCCTTGGCGTACATCATTCGCTGCCCTGTTGCTTCTTTTGCTCAAGCTTTTATAGCTCCTGATAATACCTCGCTGTATGATAGCAGTGCTGTATTTGACCTAGAATCTACAGTTGTATATTCAGATTTCTCTAACTTAATTTGTAAGGGTGTATTTGTATGTGATCTTTACAAAATGCTTTGTGTTCATTGACCTTTGACAGCTGTAGATCAGTACTCAGGGGGTTTATTGAGATTGCAATGTATTTGTAAGGAACCTGTGATGTCATTGTAATAACCATTCCCGATAAACTTTCTTCAAGACAAATTTGGAGTAAATACTGTCTGTTTTGTTGCAATACAGTACAAAATCGTCATTGTAATTGCTGAGCGCTAAACTGTCTCTGTTAAAAGAGAAGTTTTTTCTTATTTATTGCAGGATGGAAATGTGATTTAGGGGAGCGAAGCGGTTCCGGGTGGAGATCTCGAAGACCGGAGGCGGCGGAGGGGGAGAGGTCGTCGCCCGGGGCCTGGCTCGCGTCTAACCTTTGACTCAAGTGATCTTCAGAGGCCTTTGGACTGTTATACGCACAGGCATGGCCTAGTTGTATATCTATTGATTTAATAAAAAATTTTGACCTAGATATAAATATGCAATAAAATATTCAGTTTCTAGAGCATTAAAGTGTTACTTAGGCACTGTGAGAAGCAGCTTGCATTCAAATGACGATTATGGTTAGTCTTGTCATGCTTATATTTTAATATATATTATTATTATTGTTATATTATATATTATATACAGTGTTATTTTAGTATCACTGAGATGCTACTATTGTTTTTATTAAATACTTTGAATTAGTTTTTTTTCCTCATTTTCCTTTTAATTTGTTAAAGTTTAGGCTAGTAATTTTGTTGTGCGTTTTTGTAGTTGTTACTATGTGTTGGTCTTCAGCATATGTTTTGTTTAAATTTAACACTGTAAACCCAGATGTTTTTGATTATGGACCATGGCTGTACCTCCAGTAATGTTAACTATGATTTGGTCAAACAAAGTGTTCATTCTTTTGTACAGCGTGTGTAGTACAAGCTGTAATGTTATATTATTTTAATTAAGTAAATGTGAATGTTTTCCATGCTGACTGGAATGGAAAGATGGTAACTTGGCCCCTCTCTCTAGTATTGTTTATGTAAGAGGCCACTGCTTTTGTGTCACATTAATCTGAAGTGACATTCAACCCCTCATAAGCTATTATAAACAGCTAAAAATAAAGTGCTGTGCTATTAAGTAGTACATTTGAATAATGTTGCAATTTATTTACTCTATAGCATCATGCTTTATGCCTTAATCAGACGTCAATGACAGAGAAAAAATAGGCATCTTAGGTAGGGCTGTGACGGTCGCCGTGACAACCACGTCAACCGACCACCGCGGTTGTCTACTGCCACCGGCGGTAGTGAACGTGACGTCACGCATTCTATAACAAGCATAATACGAAGTTTTGTATACAAGTGTAATAACAGTAAGTTGCAAATTATTTTATTTAGACTATAAGTCTATGGTAATTCACAAATTACCTCAAACGCCATACACAGTGTTTCCTTTAGATTGGCAGGTTTGAGCGCAGGAAAATCCAGTTTATGCATTCAGCAAATTAATTTTCTTTTGGGCGATGGACCTTGTTGGGAAACCAAATACTACATCGCCAATCTGGAGCTATCTCCATTCATGTCACCCATCTGCGTTTGTACAAGTGTCTTCAAGTTCCCGTGATCGCAAACGCCCGGCTGGTCAGGTTTGGTGAGGCTTTCTCCAAACTGGCCAAATACAAACGAGACAGCGATAAATGAAAGATGTTAACAAGAAATGTGGCAACGATTCCTATTTCAAAGAGAGCGCGTACAGATGAGGAGTTAATGCGCCGCTTGCTTTGCGGCGGAACAGTGAACAGTGTCTACACCGGATGCGACACCGCCGCGTCGCAACAGGTTGAGTATGTCTAGTGTCTACACAGGACATTTGAACTCTGTGTCAGTACCTCATAAATAGAACGAGGCAGTTTACTGTCGGGGATTTGGCATGTCGTGTTGTGCCGCATCCGCAGCTCGCGTCCCGTAGACAGGGTGTATTTAACTTTCTTATTTAGGCTACTTTCTTGTTTAACTGTATTATTTCTTTGATATTTATTTTAGTGTTTTGCAGGCTGCGTATTCACTGACGGAAGTGCTAAAATAAACACGAGCTGAAGAGTTAAATCGGGTGTGTTAGATGTGTGAGACAGTGCTGGGCTGCTACAGGACAGTTTTGAAAACCATTTCAGAGACATGTTCTTAAATGTGACTCATATAAAATATATTACATGCATGCTAAAAATGCGTACAATATGCATTGAATTGGACGAATAACCTTTGTTAGCGAGTAATTGTGTAGTATAGAACTATTTTCCTGCTCATCTGAGCACACGCAAATGTTGCAAGACAGAACTAATCAATCACAGAGAGCGTTCTCTCACTTCTGACAGTACATTCAA
>NW_015536503.1:1135660-1138097 GCF_001515605.1 Sinocyclocheilus anshuiensis | reverse complement strand
GAAAAAAAATTAACTTAAATGATTTTAGCAAATGGCTGCAATATAACAAAGAGTGAAAAATTTAAGGGGGTCTGAATACTTTCCGTACCCACTGTATATATAGGCCTACATATATTTATATCAACACCGCGCCACCGGCGGTAGTTGGTCCATTACTACTGCGGTGGTAAAAATCTGCCACCGTCACAGCCCTAATCTTCGGGGCAAATGCGTTTTCGGTTCGCAATCTAAATGAGGTCCATAAATAAGAACAGTGTACAGTTATTTTCTCCGACCTCTAATGACTGAGGTAAATTACCACCTTCAAGCAGAGGATTGCTGTTCAGGCTCTGTTCTCATTAAAATTTGATTTGCAATCAGATTTATTATTTGTTTTGATGCAGTCCATTTGATGCTCTGTAAAAACAGTTAGGGAAATCCTATTTCCCCACAAATGAATGTCTAAGCGGTACTGTGTTACTGCTGCTTATAGGTGCTGTCTTTAAAAAGTGTGCATCTAAATATAAATCAGATTGTGTTTGGACAGAATCAGAACCTTTAGTCATGTCAGTCATAGGGTTGTGACGGTGAGGAAATTTTCCCACTGGTTAATCAACGTGTGACAACACCGGTAATACCGGTATCACCGTGGGGGCGGGGGCGTTCCCTCTTTTCCTCGCTTTCCTTCGCGTTTAAATAGCTTGTAAAAGCTGCGTGCACATTTTACTTTCTAAATAAGAAACGAATGTTTAAAAAAACTTCCAAAATCACCTTAGATAAACAGCAAAAGTCAACAGGCTTTTCAAAAATGGCCAAACAGGCACTTTTGCATCTCGTTTCGAAACTAAATCATACGCCATCGTCTTGTCTGTCTCATCTCACCTCACCTCACTCTTCTTGTCAGTCAGCTCGACTCTCGCTCTCTTCACTGGATAAATGAAATCTGATCTGTGATGTGACTGTCGTTCGGCACGCTGCATTGAGCAGCCGCGTTCAGTTTTTAATTGTAGTGTCTGTTCTTTTACTGAACTAAATTATTTTTATTACTATAAAAAAATCAAAACGACGGTGGGGGTCAGTGCCGCGGTGGGCAAGTGACATAACCGGTGTTGCGGCTTAACCGTATCACTGTCAGCACCGTCTATCGCGGCAAGCCTAGTCAGTCATGCACACGTCCATTCACCAAGTGACGTTCAATGAGTTAAGCAAATATAAATTCTGAAGCCTCATCGAGCCCATTATCCCATCACTCTAATGGTTCGAGTCATCCTTGATTTACTGTGCAGTGTCAGACATGGAGGCAGGGGTCGGAGCAAATGCTTGTGTGCTGTGAATGGCAACCATAACAATCAACTTAAAGGTTCCCGTTTTTGAAAATCACTTCTTTAGATATGCCGTTTTAGGTCCTGTTGAGAACATGAAAGCACTGAGCTTTTAAGTATGTAGCTGTTTGCATGTAATATTTTTCCCACTGTGCTCATCTAACAAAGCAGAAGGAATATTAGGGCCCTATGAAATCTGTTTTATTTTTTTCCAAAGTTCTGTATTTTCAGTTTAAATTTTTCTAAATTCAGTTTTAATAGTTTAAGTTTTTAATAATCAAAAAGGATGTCTAATCAACTGAATTGAAATTTTTTTGACAATTTATGAAACGTTAACACTAATAGTGCCCTATGAAATGATTACATTTTTCTGTAGTTTAAATTTGTATTAGAGATGCACCGATTGCAATTTTCTTGGCCGATTCCGATTTCCGATTTTTTGTTAGTGTGATCTGCCGATACCGATTTTTGCCGATTCCGATTTTCTTTCTAAGAACTATAATTGACAGCATATACAAACAAAAATCTACTTTTCTTCAACGCAAAGTTTTATTTTCATTAAAAAAAAACACAAGTAAAAAGTCAGTAATAATATAAGAACAAATAACAAAAATTAAATAAAGAGAGCTATGAAACTAAGTTTTTCAGGTTAAGTAAGTTTTTATTCAGGAAAGAAATACTACAGAAATTAAAGTAATCAAATGTAATATAACACATCCAGTGTTAATTTACATTTGATTACTTTCATTTCTGTAGTCTTCATTGTAAAAATTAAATACAGAGTAATGCTTACCATTAAAGTTATAAAACGTGTTCAAAGTGATTTTCTTTGTCTTTTGGTCTTTGATTAACATGACAGACAGCAGCAGGAAGATTGGACTGCGGTCCCTTTAAGAGTTTATCCACGGACCCAATATACTGTTACACAACATGCGTTCTCTTTCTCAACTATTTAACGTTCCAAAACTGACTGAGTTTAACTGGATACTCGCCAAAACGGGCATTTTGACATAATTTTTTATGTATTTGAACGTTTTAGCGCAGTTAGCCACTCATTTTGGTATTTGTGACTCACAAGCTGAGACTGAGTGCGGATTGTGCACTCCACTAATATAGATCAGTGGTGGTGCGCGCGC
>NW_015536503.1:1132502-1135601 GCF_001515605.1 Sinocyclocheilus anshuiensis | reverse complement strand
AGCAGGAATATTGGACTGCGGTCCCTTTAAGAGTTTATCCACGGACCCAATATACTGTTATTACACAACATGCGTTCTCTTTCTCAACTATTTAACGTTCCAAAACTGACTGTTTAACTGGATACTCGCCAAGACGGGCATTTTGACATAATTTTGTATGTATTTGAACGTTTTAGTGCAGTTAGCCACTCATTTTGGTATTTGTAACTCACAAGCTGTTTGAGATGGAGTGCGGTTTGTGTGTGCTCCACTAATATAGATCAGTGATGGCGCGCGCGCTTTTGGTGTAAGCGCAAAACCTGCGGGAATGACTAAAATAATGCGCAATACAAGCACTATTTAACCGGAGCGAATGAGACGTGTGTGTGAGAGAGAAGGGGTCGTCGGAGAGAAGAGAGCAAAAATGCACGGCTGATGTTATTGTCTGTGCCGCTGGTAACAAAACGGATCGTCTCGGAATCGGAAAGAAGTGAGACTGACTGGCCGATCACCGATCCGGGCCGATCATGAGGAAAATCGGCCAATTCCGATCCCTGGCCGATCGATCGGTGCATCTCTCATTTGTATATTTAAAAAGCCTTTTTGAGGTTTAATATTCACAGAGGTTGCGTCCAAAATCGTATACTCTCCGAGTAGGCACTTATTTTGATTCAAGTAAGTAGCGGCTGTTAAAAAAACTTCTTTATAGTATGAATATGGTAGCATGAATTGAAATTCGAACATACTGATGTCATTGTCATGTGACCTACCAGCATCAGTTGCGTTGCTTCACTGCCATTCACAAATTCTCTCCTGTGGCCTCACGGGATAGTAAAGCGTCCATTTGGATGCACAATTCAGAATCTCACTGGAAATATTATGCCATCTGGTACTTTTTGCCTACTGTTTTATGAATATGTGAATACTATGAATTTGTACATACTACTACATTTTTGCTTACTATATAGTGGACAAGTATGCGATTTCGGATGCGGCAAGACACTAGTCCATACGATGTGATTGAGTGTACAGCCCTACTTTTTATTTATTCATCAAAAAATTCTGTGACATTCCATTTCATACCATTAATTCAATGTTTATGACTGGATTCTGTGATTGTATTAGGAATATGAGGTGTTTTATTTTTAATGGGCTTTTTTTGGGAGGTGTCATTCAGCTGCTTCTTGAGGAGTTGTGCTTTGTGCAGTCTAGTGGGCAGCTGGGCGGCTGCTGTGAGTTGGCAGGATCAGTGTCTGAGGGTATAGCAGAAGTGCCCAGTTGGTGGTGTGAAGTGGCCTTAAGTGCACTAAACCATGTAGCATGAGTAAGGCGGGGCGTCTCTGCATTGTACCCTCCACATAGAAATGGCCTGACCCATTTCAGCAACAGCCAGCGAGGGGGATGGGGAGTGGGCAGTCTGAGGCTGCTAAAAATACCCCATTACCGACAGCTCCACTGCAGAGGGATCCCTGGAATCACTGTCCTTGACTAGCATGAAGTTGGCTTGTACAGTATAGGGTCTCCAATTGCCAACCAAAACCGAAAGGGTTTTCCTTGAGGTTTTCTTGCAGCTGCAATTCTACTGCTTTCAAATGCATTGCATTCTGTCATAGAGGAGCTCTCAGACCTCATGTGAACCTGCCTAGTTTTAAGGGAGGGTAGAATGGTGGCAAAATGCATGACATTACACAGTACTATAAATGCAGGTTTCTTTGTCAGAAAGATCATACAAGTATATGATATGGTCCTTAAATTATGAGTCTTAAGGAATGTAAGTGCAATCCACAATCGCTGGTCCAAAACTGGCCTCTAGCTTTGAATGGCAAGGGTTAACATTGCTGTTGCTCAACCATACTGCGGTAACTGTTAGTTTGAAGATCCAATCACAATGATTTTCCACTGTTGTGACACGTGACCTGCTCTGCAACCTGAAACTGTCATGGCACAGCAAAGATTTGGCACTTCCCTCATCGTGGTCGAGCAGTCACTCATAGATGATAACTGGAAGAAAAAGAGCTCGACTGTGCAGGACAGATGTTATCTTGCTTGAAACCTGCATGATGAAATGCATACCATGGCTGCTTGAGATGAGTCATTTCAGGAAGTTCTGTTAAACCATCGTTGTTTTTCACAGACACATTTTAGGACCAGTTGTTACTTCAAAAGGGAAGAGCACACTTAGCTGTTGCAGTGCGAAGCTGTTGGGCGTTTCCCTTTTCACTTCCAGTTTTAATAAAAGATAAAACAGAGCTTGTTGACTTTGACGTACTTGAGACTTTGTTTGCCATTGCTAATGATGTCTTTTATGGTATTTATTTTTGGTTGTGCAAGGAAGCTTTTTGCCGGAGCTTCATAAAAAGGTCAAGTCCAGAGTTCCTGCACCTGAGAGAGTAGTTTTAACTGAAGATTTTTCTCTTAATTTGTCTGCAATGTTTATGACATTGGCTGTGGGAGAAGTTGATTGCCCAGCTGGTAGCCTGTTACGGAGCAGCATGCTGTTTCACGCTCTGCATGTGCTGCTGTAAGTAAATCAGTCCTGGAGGGCTACTACACTTTTTACTTCTGCTTCTAGAGAGAAAGAGTTCTTAACAACACCATCTTCTCATCCTCACAGTTAGAATTTTCACAAACTCATGTTTTTGACCTCTTGTCCTTCTTAAACCTGTTCAGATCATCCCTACTGCTGACATTCCTTTATTATGATTTGATTATTATATATTATATAATATAATTTAGGGATGCACCGAAATGAAGATTCTTGGCCAAAGCCGAACATAATGAAACACTGGGCCGAAGGATGAATACCGAACACGTTTTTTCACATTTAATAAATGTATTAATGGAGCTGTTGTAGGGTAATTATTATTATCATTATTATTTACGAATTTGGGAAGATTTTTGTCGCACGTATCACATTGTCACATGCCTTTAAAAAAATTCACAAAAATGTTACTGAGCAACTGACGAGTAACAAGTTCAGTGCAGATTTTCCTTGCGGTTTGGACTTTGAACCCTGGCGCCACGAGCTCGTGCAGCGCTGTTAGAATACATGCAATTTGTGCGTGCATTAGAAAATACAACATTCTGCAGTTTATTTACTAATCGTTTGAGGCCATTTCG
>NW_015536503.1:1125067-1131250 GCF_001515605.1 Sinocyclocheilus anshuiensis | reverse complement strand
TCCTGTGCGAAAGCAAAATGAGTCCGTGCTGCTTCTGCACCGCATACACATACTGTATACGCACTGCAGACGGAGTACGTGTGAACTTGGCGCAACAAATCTAGTTCAACATCCGAGGCAACGCCACAAAGAGCTCTATGACCAATGCATGGCAAAAAAAATCCCTGGACACGGGATTTTGTTTTTTCTGCCATATGTCTATTCTAGAGACATTTTGTTACACCTTGACTTAGTGATTATTTTGCCTTGTGTCTGTTCTAAAGACATGTTACAGCTTTTTGATAAAGCTCTAATTGGTTTTCTTTTGGAAATATGTTTCAGATTCACACGGAATGCATTAATGACTGTAAAGCATGTCTGTGAGTGTCAACATCGTAATTAAAATCGAAATCGCAAAATTTATCAAAGAAATCGTGATAGGTTTTTTTGTCCATATCGCACAGCCCTATCCCTAATATAATTATATTATAATGAAATCTTGCTGGTAAAGGTAAGGACAGTGGAAGTACTGTCAGCCCTACTAGCTATTGAAATGATCCCAGAGAAGCTGTTCATTGACAGTCCAGTGGGGTTAAACAGAAGTCTGATAGTTTGTTATTTGGTTTGAAGGCATGGTATTGATATGGAACTTTCTCTTCTGTTTGTGTACATGAAAATATGAAACACCATAGATGAACTTTGTCCAAGCAGTCCAAGGTCTCATTGGGCGTATTTACGCTGTCATTTACACTGTCACTTCAAGTGTAATCATCACTTTAATAATAATGCCATTTTGGAAGAGAAATCTATATATTAACACTTAATATACTCCTTTCAGTTGTATTCTATTCCACAAGTTTCCAGAATTAAAGCATTTTCGTGTTACTTAAAAAAGCCATGTATAATGTTGGGGAGAAAAAAAGGCTTTTTTTTGTCTCTCACATAGTTAAGATGGCAGGTCAGTTCCCACGCTACTTCTTAAAAAAGCCCGCATAGTTCTGCCTGTAAAAGTGGGTAGCATGTCACCTTGAAACTCAGCCAGTGAGTTTGTTCTTATTTCCAGGCCCGATGGAGTTTTTTCTAAACTTAAGGTGTCTGTTGATGTTTTGTTTTGAAATGAACATGCATATCTGTTGTGCATTTGGGTTTTGCATTTGTAAATGGATTCAGCAATAATAACAATATTATTATTATTAATAAAGCATTCCTTTCTTTTTTTTGTAGGTCTTCTTGGGCTGATTGTGTAAGGTTTCATTCACAATGAAAGCAACGCCACAGGCTGAGGGGAATGGCTTGTGAATTATCCCAGTCCTGCCACCTGCAGTCGGGCATCCTCCTCCTCCTCCTCCTCTGAAGGACGTCAGTTGTTTATGGGAACTACTGGCATTGGTCTCCTGAGGATATAGCTCTCCTTTTGGGACGCCATTTTTCCACCCTTGCTAAGACGCGGTGTAGCCAGGAAATATGGCTAACAACTCATACAGCGGGGTGAAGAACTCTGTGGCCGAGCCCAATCACGATGGAGAGTTTGGCTGCTCGCTTAATGAGCTGCGCTCTCTCATGGAACTGCGCGGGGCTGAAGCATTACACAAAATCCAGGAATCTTATGGGGACGTTAATGAACTTTGCATCAGACTGAAAACATCGCCCGTAGATGGTACATAATCATTATCTTGCACTTGCTTTGCTTTGCTTTGCAGAAATCGAAATGCAGTTCCAGGAGGTAAAGTGGCGGAAGCTACAACTCTTTGGATGGTTTCAATCAGCATTGTTGCATCTCACTCTAAACAAATAGCTGTTAGCAATAGCGAGCAGGTCAGTTACACTTGAATGATTTCTTGCTGCATTTTAGTGCATCTGCAGTCTATTGGGAGGATTGCTGCTGCTGTCCCGTTGCTTCTGCTCTGGCAACACATGGACAGTGTGCTGATATCTTGGACAATGTCTGATTGAGACAAAGATCTGTTTTCCTCACTAAAGGGTTAGAATAGAGAATAAGCTAAATATAGCCTGCGTGCATTGTCGGTGTGTTTGACAATTGAAATAAAAGCCCTTAATGTCAAACACAAATGTGTTTACTATCCCATCTTACAGTCGGTGGGACTGCGGTTACAGCAGGGATAGTACAGCTTTTATTATAGCTTTTTTAGACACTTTCTCTTTGTCTACATTTTTGTACTCTCTCTTTATTTGTCTCCAGGGCTGCAACTAACAACTGTTTAGATTTATATATATATGTACATATATACTGTATATATATATATATATATCTCACAAATATGCACTCTGTGTGTATATATATAAGTTTAAGTATAACAACATAACACCTGCTGCTAGGATGCACTCAATTAACTTAGAATTTATAACTAGGGATGTTCATTTTAACCAGTTAACCGACCGTAAGAATTTTGACGATTAATACAATCAGTTAAACAGTTAAAAAAGTCATTTAATTATTTATTTTTTCAGTAATTTATCAGAATATTTAAAAAGGTTTGCTGCATGGTTAAAATATGCTACGCGTATAAAAAAAAAGAAGTTTTTTAGGGGGGAAAAACATAAGTCGCATTTTATTGTTTCATTCAGAAATAGGCCTAATGCCGACGCAAAAAAGCTATAAGCTATAGCAATATAAATGACAAGCCAAAACGAATTCATTTAGGCTAAAACGAACCTGAAACTGAAAACTGAAAACTTTGGGTCTCTCATTCCACACAAAATCAAATGTTTTCGCATTCGCGATGTATTTGAATGGCAAATTATTATTTCTTATGTAGCCTAGGCTTCACTCGCGTTCCAATATCCATGTAAAACAAAATGTTTGTTATCACCGCACGGCGGTGCTGTGTCTGCATTGTCAATGTAGCAATGCTTAACTGTGTTAAGCATTGCTACAATCACTTGCAATCACTTGAGTTTGTGGAATCACAGTGGAAGCAACTACTCCTTTTAGTCCTAAAGATAATCGGAATTGTAAAAGGTTTTCCTTTATTTGTGTACATTCACAATAAAAACAAATCTTTGTGCTTTTGTAAAATAAGCCTAAAGAAAAATAGGATGCCGCTTTCTGTCGTCTGTTTCCTTTTGCAGAGCACAAAAATGAACCGAAACGCTGCATAGTAGGCTAGGCTACTTGTTACAGTTTTTCTTTATATATATATATATATATATATAGCCTAGCTTTATTATGTTTTTCTCCGCTGGCAGAAGCGCTGCAGGTGCGTGATGTCATATATGACCATGTGAATCCTCATGTTCTGTTGTTTGCTGCTTTTTGCGCATGTAAAATGAATCCCCGGAAAACAAATGCTAGTATTTTTTAACGGGTCACAGACACTTATCCTTTCTAATTTAATTCAATTCTAATTTAAAATAATCTTGTCGGTTAACGGTTAACAATCGGTTAACGAGCGTCGGTTGTCGGTTAGGAAAAATAACCGAAATGAACATCCCTATTTATAACATTTACCAATAAGAATATATCAGCAATATAACAGCATGTAAGCATTAAACAGCAGGTGCAATCTGTCGGAGCACCTGACACTCCACATGTCGCCATATATTTATGACTACATTTGAAACATTTAATAAAATCCTTCCAGTCTTGGACAACTTGGCTCATGAATTTGTTCCTCCCAGTTAAAACTCCAAAGTGGCATCATTGACAGATTCTCTGTGCCACATTGCACATCGAACAAATTTAATGGTCAATTATTGTCATTATGGATTTCTTTTATTGTTTGATTATTTGTTGCAGCCCTGTTTATCCCTTTTTTGCTCTCCCATTGTTTGTTTATTGTTTCGCACTTTCTTTCTCTCTTTCATTAGAAGGGTGTGTGAGCAGTTATTTAGTCTTTAGGGTAAGATATAGAAAAGTGCAGAGTCAGAGTGCAGCCCACAGCTGCAGCTCCATTGGTTTATTACCTCTCTGTAGACATTAGGTTTAATCGCTGACCTGACCTTGATTGAACTCTTGGGGGAAGGGATTTTCAGTTTGATCCCAGATTAAAACGGCACCATGTCCATAGCAGTAGTCTACAGGCTCTTTGAGACGCAATTCTCTCGTGCGTGAGCACGCAAGGGCCACAGACCAATATGTCATTGTTTCTCCTGGGTGCTTTTGGCCAGTGTTTCCATGAGAATACTCCATTTATCTATTTAGCATGCAGGCTTGATCAGCAATAATGTGTTTTTGGTATTGAAAGTCAAAATGTAGCACACATTCCTGATGGAGAGCTCCTAAGGGTCCTGCCCTCTCCAGTATTAGTGTCTTGACCCTTAATTAATTTTGTGTCCTCATTGAAGAAAATGTGAAAACAGGGTATTATGGGTGCTTGCTAGGATGTTCTGGTTGGTTACCTTTCCAAGTTTGTGTAATTCTGGTAGATATGGCTCAGGTTCCTCTTTCAGTGTACATCTATGTACCTTTATGGCCCATTTTACAGTCCAATCCAATCGCTTAAAAAAAGTAATAGCATTTGAGGTATCATTCATGCCTATACCAAAAAATATTTCAGTATGAACAATAATACTAGTGATGATTGCATTAGCATTAATGTTGCTCCTAGATCTTAAACTGCATTAACCGTATCTGACACTTGGCATTATGAATATGTTTGGCAGAGCACCAGAATCAATCTTTAATTCTTAATAATTGGGTAATTCAACATGTCTGATGTGTACGGCATGTTTGGATGTTTATATGTAGTGTCACTTGCCCCGTCCTGCCCTCACAAGGTCTGACTTTTATTAGCAGGCGATGAAATATTGAGTGATTGAAACCAAAGCTTACTGTGCTCTCTGCAATCCAGAGCTATACCTTTGTCATGGTGTCAGTGGAAACTATAGCATCAGTGGAAATGCATATTTCGACTTCACAGCTCAAATAATGGGGTCACACTGATAGCATCGATATGACTCCTAAAAATGTGTGCTTTGTTTCCTGAATAGACTGTCTGAAACTTGGCCCATGCTGTGCCTGAGCTTTGTATACTGTGTGAATTGTGCATTAGTCATAGAAGAATAGTCTGAGAATTTCCCCCCTAGATATTCTATTTAGTGGCCACACTGATAGAGGGTCCTGTCGCTTAGCCATTCTCGCTACACGGCACATGGCTAACTGAGATCGGAGCCCCACAGCGATCCGCAAGTTTAGCTCTGCCCTGTTCCCTCTGCTTCACAATAGCACGCTGGCAGGCAGCCCTGCTGTTATGACACATTTTACAGCTTAATCTGATCACTCAGCTTTGCCATAGGAAATTAAGCAGTCATTCAAGATTACAAGAGCTTTGACAATTGAAAAGGGATTTCTAATTAGTAAGTAGGCCATTTCTCAATTTCGCAGCAAAGCCCACCACTAATCTTTCTACTCTTTTGAATTTAACTAGTTACTTTTTACTGCTCTTTCGGCTTCACTTTAAATTGTGACATTCTTTCCGTATTATTTGTGTGAATCTTTTGAGTCTATTTATGCTGGCTGGTTCCTAGAATCTATTGTATTACACAATTTGCATGTGTGGACACAAGGGGGGGACTTCTACTGCAAATTAAAGGCGAGTGCTCAAGCTTTGTTTTAACTCATGGGATTTTTAATTGAAAGAGCTACTAGTATACATGACCCAGCCTCTCGTGTACCCTGAAGACAAACATGGTTGGGGCGTTAAAGAGTATTAAATTCATATTCGCTAAATGATTTAATAGAAATATTTCTAAAGGATATCTCAGAAAAGACTAAACGTCTTCAATCTAGTGGTTAAACGGATCGTAGTTGATCCGTGATCCGTACGGACCAGGCCCCACGGTTCGGCACGCATATGATCCGCGGATTAATTGCAAAATGTAACCATAATAGAGTGTAAGTTTATCATTTGTTCGTATTTACACAAGCAAGCGAATTTTAAACAATTTCAGAGAGAAAAGGCGAAAGGGAACTCGATTCGTTACTTGCGTGCTCTTCTCTACGCGCACAGCCGCACACGCGTTTCAGACGGCGCGCGAACACCGAACTGAATCCTCTTCTGAATCCTTTGAACAGACACATACACATGAAATTATGACAAAATACCTATCTCGACAATCATTCAGGTAAACGCAGTCAGTTATGTCTCAAGTGAATGAAAACGGCTAAGAAAGAAATCAGATGTGATGTGTATCATTATATCGGATCCGTGCATCAGGTCTTAAAGGGACAGCGGCCTATAAATA
>NW_015536503.1:1111847-1124941 GCF_001515605.1 Sinocyclocheilus anshuiensis | reverse complement strand
TACTGGCTGTTCTCTTGTCTCTTTAATCATGTTTAAACTTTCTTAGTTAATCTAGTAGTATTTGCTGTGGTATCAAAGTAGTACTTCACTTTAAGTAATAAATGGAAAGCAAGTTAAATTGAAATATTTTTCTTTTCTTGCTGATCCGAAAAATGATCCGATCCGTGGGTCAAAAACCGTAATGTGATCCGAACCGTGAGATTTGTGATCCGTTGAACCACTACTTAAATCAGGTGGGAGTTGATGTTTGAAAGGTATACAACCAGCCGCGAGCTTCGTCCAGTAATAGTAGTATGACCTGGGCTCTGACACACTCTTTGAGTGTATTAAAGGTGAGGTGTGGGTTTTCTAGTACTTTCTTCTGTCTCATCTTCATTTGTAGGTTGATTTCCATGAAAAGTGTGAACTCTGAGGCACTTTCAAAACATTGCTCTGTTTGTTTGAGCATCCTAACCTGAACGACACTGCAACATCGGCTTAAACAAGTGGAAGTTTGAGATGGGTTTGTATAGAACAGTTGTTCTCAATGGCGATTGCAGCATCCGGTCTAGATGCACAGAAATTATAAACTTCACTTTTAAGTGCGGCTACACCTGTCAGAAATATCCTTCTGTCTTAAGCACTTACTACAGGTATTTATGAAGGAGATCTTAGTAAAAATTAAATATTGCAACGAAGATCTATCCAGTATGCTAAATAACTGGAGCTCAGTGGAACATTGTGTTAGTGAGCTAACAAATGATCAGCGATGCCTTTGTATATGGTGTCTGTATATTGAATGGATTGATGAGCATATTTATTATTTATTGTTTTCTCTTGCCTTGTCTAGCTTATTAAATATGTATCAAAAGCTCTGTTAGTAATTTTCCCCAGTTTCTTTCCTGGATTAATGCATTAGATTAGTAGAAACATTTTCTTTTCCGTAGAGGGCCCTGTTTTTGTGGCTTTCAAGGTCTCAGGTGAAAGTAGAAACTGACGTCAGATGATTTGGTCTCCTTTGGGAAACTGCAAAAACCTTGGAGTCTTTACAGCAACTAGTGCTAACAGTAGTTTTAGGTTCACAACCTAAAACACATTAGCACTTCCAGCAATCACGATGGTACTTAGTTCACTGCTCTCAGTGAAGTAGCATGCAGATGAATAATTAGCTGTCTAAATGCCCGTGTTTTGCTGGTCTTAGAAGGTTTTTTTCCCCCTCTTCTGTTGAGTTTAATCTTCCCCTCAGTGATGTTTCCGAGTAGCTGCGTGCATGATCTGGAGTGAGAGTGGAATTGAGGTGTATATTGCCGCATAAATGCATTTTTGACAGAGGCGTAAGACTTGACTCATCTGCTCCTTAGCCCACTCTCCAAGCAGGGACACAGAATGTAATCCTCAGCCTCAATTTCCATACTACACAAGCCTGGATTTAGTGCACTGGCGTTGGAGCAAGAAGTTTAGTTTTCAGCAGTTCTCTGCTGTGCTTTAATCAAGAAGCACCTTTTACATCAGTAAAAACAAACATAATTTGATTTTAGTTTGATCATTGTTGGCTTCTCTTCCTTAGTAACCAATTAGTGCAACACTATACATGTCTACGGTATACATGTCATTGGAGAAGTGATTGTTCAAGTTGTAATCTAAAATGCTCTTAAATGCTCAAATAGTGTAAATGCAGCCAACAAAAGACTTTTCTTTTTTTCATTTTATTACTGTGACAAAGATCATAATGTTCAGGTTATTCTGTAAAATAGTGTCCTCTAGAATAAAAACTGGTAGCGTTAAATAGTGAAGACATGGTGAATCTGCAATTCTAGCATTGTCATTTTTTGTTTGAAGTCAATTTTCTTTCTAAAAGCATTTTGGTGTAGCAAATTGCGTTCTCCAGTAATCTTTGTTTTATTCACAACTTCGAAAAATCATTTTTACAGTGCTGATAGAACATTTTAGCACTAGCAGTGAAAAGGTAATAGGTTTGAGTCCCAGGAAATGAATCCATATGCTCTCATTTACGTGAATGCATTTGGAACATGCTTTTATCCAAATCGACTTGCATTGCATTCAAGGTGTACATTTGATCAATTCATGCATTCCCTGGGTATTGAACCCACGACAATGGAGTTGTCAGTGCTCTGCTGTTTGAGCTACAGGAATGCTCATATCCATTGCCTTGAATGCAATGTAGGTAGCTAAGTCTGTCAAATTAATTCATGCAAATCTCGCAGACATTGTAGTTGTCCAGACAAAAAGCTATTTTTTTTTTGTGTGTGCAGTCAAATGCCAAGTGTAATCCAGTAGCAGAAATGTGCTTTTGAGACGGTGTTAATATACAGTGAAACCTTCAGCTCAATGGGAGAGAGCAAGAGCCGAGCAGCTCAGTGGCTTTGCTGAGTAATGTGGAGGATGTTGTCATGACAATAGGCTCTGCTGACCAGGCTGCTTTCTGGTCTGGCAGGCAAACCATACTGTTCAGTCACACACACACACACACACACACACACACACACACACTCATTCTGATGCCCAGACACTAGATGCATAAACACACATGTATTCATGCATGCTTTTCGTCCACATGGCTCATTCACCGCATCTAGCCATCCTTTTTTTTTTTTTGTCTCTTAACATGTGGTGGACTGAATGCGTACACCATGACGACTTTGAATACTTTCTTTGAATATAGAGAGTTATTCAAATGGGCAAACCAGCGAACTGCTGTTAAACCAGTGCATTTGAATGATTCCTGAGAATGACCGTGTACACTCAACTCAATGTTTGTTTTTGCCCTAACAGTTTTGGAATTCCTTATTTGGCCCAGATTAAGTTTTCACACCCAGGAAATTCTCATGATCTTGTGTCAAAATCCCACACGCTTTACTGCTGTAGTGCCAGTATTGATGGATTAGCTGTGCTAATAGCTCATAATCGATTCAATACAAAATCAATGCAAGCCCTTTTGTAAATGTAATTATTTTATGAACCAAGATTTTAGCCTGGACATGGACAGACATGGCTAAAATTGTTACTAGTTCTGTCAGACACCTGTAGACACATGACTGTTATTTTAGCTGCTCAATGAGTATCATATAGAGTAATATAATATAGAAAAAATGAGGTTCAATGCAGTTTAACTTAAGATTTGTAAGATTTGACAATTATATTTATTCAGCAAGGACTATCTAAATTGATAAAAAAAAATGACAGTAAATGTTACAAATTTATAATGTTACAATTTTCTAGTTCATATAAATGCTGTTCTTTTGATCTTTCTTTTCATCAGAGAATACTGAAAAAAAACTATCACAGTTTCCACAAAAATATTAATCAGCACAACTGTTTTCAACATTGATTTAAGAAATGTTACTTGTGCAATTGTTACTTTGAGTAATGGCTGCTGAAAATGTGGCTTTGCCATTACATTAATAAATAGCATTTTACAATATATTGAAATGGTAAACATATTTCAAATTATTATACTTTTTCAAAATATTAGTGGTTCAACGGATCACAAATCTCACGGTTACGGATCACATTATTATTTTTCGGATCAGCAAGAAAAGATAAATATTTCAATTTTAAGGGTTAGTTCACCCAAAAATGAAAATTAGGCTTTGTTTTACTCACCCCCGAGGCATCCTGGGTGTATATGACTTCCTTCTTTCAGACGAATCCAGTGGGAGTTATATAAAAAATTGTCCTGGCTATTCCAAGCTCTATCATTGCAGTCAGCGGGTGTTGCAGTGCTTCAGTCCAAAAGAAGTGAAATAAAAAGCGCCCATCCATAAAAAAAGTGTCTCACACGGCTCTGGGGGGTGAACAAAGGCCTGTAGCGAATCGATGTTTTTGTAAGAAAAATATCCATATTCAAAACGTAATAATCACTTTAATCTAGCTTGCGCCAACAGTTGTTCATGCTCATCGAAACGGCAAAGTCCACACAAAAATCGAGCCGACAGGAAACATCGATGTAGTACAGTATTGTTTCTGTTTGCAATAGTCCTACTGTGCTGTAACATGGTGTGGAATATGGGCATCTCTGGAAACGCTGCCCTCTCATTCATTGATCTGCTAACCGCTATGTTATGCTCACGTGTTCTGATAATAATAGATTTCTAGGACTAAACATTATTTTGATAATTGGTAAAAAAAAAATCTTTTGGTAATCTCTTAATAGCCCTACTGTTAGACCTACCTGAAAAACTAAAAAGCTATTTATTTCATTTTTAGGCCTATCATTATTTTTTATTTGTTCTATCATTAGTAATTTCTTTATTTGTTCTTATTTTATTACTGACTGCTTACTTGTGATTTTTGTTATTCAATTCAAAGTTTGAAATCAAGCTATCTCGTGCTACTGCAACAAAATTACCCCACTGTAAAATCAAAAATACAGTGAGTGAGCAAAAATTTGTGAGATTTTAAAACGCATCTGATTACAGCGATGTGGATGTTTGCACGAGTTCTGCAGTTCAGTACTCCAGTCACGTCACGTTTATTTATTTAGTACTTTATGCAATAGCCTTAAATCAAGCAGCTTTACAGTATTAAACATGAAAAACCAGAGTCGGTGTCGCTTTCAGTTAGAATTACAACTTGATTTTCTGTTATAAAGCAGCTCTACAGTGTGGAGCTAGCTAATGATAAAATCTTTTTATTAGTGGGGGGAAAAAACGTTTAATTAAAGTGATTGTTTGGTTTGCAGAGATCAAAGCTTGATCTAGCTCAGGACTGTTTTGATTATCATAACCCTATAAGGTATTTTAAGAGAGATTGTTGTGAATAAAATAGTTTATCCAAAAATAAAACGTCTTATCACTTAACCTTTATTTTGTTTCTTATCCATATGACTTAAAAAAAGAGATTTTAGGCAGAATGATGTGTCATTCAGCTACTTTCTCATATAGCTAATTAAATGGTGAATAAGAGTTTCTCTGCCATCTCATTTTGTGTGCTGAAAAGCTGAAGTGATTACCTTAATTTATTTGTTAGAATATGTGTAACTCAATATTTTAACTAATTGCAAAAGATGAATAATAAAAAAATGTCTACTGATTAATCAGCGAAATAATCGACGATTAGTCGATTAATCGTTCTAATAATCGTTAGATTAAACGAGTATCAAAATAATCGTTTGTTGCAGCCCTAACCCCAAATGTTTGAACGATAATGTAAATAGATAATAATAAATAATATAATAATAAATGGTAGGCTATACATTCTAAAGAAGTCAACAATTCTCTGTTCCATTTGATCAACTTTGTAAAATGTTTGCCTAAACAAAATGTTTTTTAATATATATATATATATATATATATATATTTGTGGAGTTCCCCAATCCCTAATTTTAGTCATATTGCTTCTCCATAACCTTTTGATCTTATTCAGAATGTCTTTATCTTTAAAAGCTACTGTTGCTGACCCACAGGTCCTTTCTTCCTCGCTAATCCTGGCTCTCATAGAAACACATTAAGCATCGTATGCTGCAATACAAGAAGAGCTGTATTCAGTGTTTACTTGAATTATTAATTTTTGTTTTCTTACTCTTTTCTTCCAGGATTAAGTGGGCAGCCCCCAGATATTGAAAAAAGAGAAGTAGCATTTGGACAGAACTTTATACCTCCGAAAAAGCCAAAAACCTTTCTTCAGTTAGTATGGGAAGCATTACAAGACGTAACATTGATTATTTTGGAAGTGGCAGCAATAGTTTCTTTGGGCCTTTCTTTTTATAAACCTCCAGATTCAGAAAATCAAAGTAAGTAACCTATTTATTTGCTTCTGCCTTATTTATAGATCATCATCTCAATTTCAGGTTGTTCTGAGCCGAGTTTTATTGTGTGTGTGTGTGTGTGTGTGTGTGTGTGTGTGTGTGTGCGCAGATTGTGGAGAAGCAGCGGGTGGAGTAGAGGATGAAGGAGAAGCTGAGGCCGGATGGATAGAAGGAGCAGCTATCCTTCTATCTGTTATTTGCGTGGTGCTCGTGACTGCCTTCAATGACTGGAGCAAAGAGAAGCAGTTCCGTGGCTTACAGAGCCGCATTGAACAAGAGCAGAAGTTTATGGTGGTTCGGGGAGGGCAAGTCCTTCCGATCCCTGTGGCCGAGATTGTCGTCGGGGACATTGCACAAATTAAATATGGTAAGCCGACATAAATTTGCAGAGGTTTCATTTCCTTTTTAGAGGGAAATTCAAAAGTATGAGTATAGTGTTTAAAAAAAAAACCCTCTACCGGTCTGGCATTTCACTGGTGTTATTATTACATTTTTCTGTATAGTCACCTTGAAATAAATTCAAAATTTGCTGACGGTAATGTACATTATTGTGATGGGATACGTTCTTCATCAGGTGACCTCCTGCCTGCTGATGGCATGCTCATCCAGGGCAATGACCTCAAAATAGATGAGAGCTCTTTAACTGGAGAGTCTGACCATGTGAAGAAATCGATGGAGAAAGATCCTATGCTGCTGTCAGGTGGGACATAACCCTACTATTTACAGAGACTGCAACCTGTCACTAGCGAAACAAACCAAAACACACTTTTGATTCACATTTGGCTGCACAACCCTGTAACATTTTAGCATTTTCTTTGTGTCCTGTCTCAACTCTACCCAAAAGTTCAGCCGAACCAAATAAATGTCCATCTTGGGAGTTCAGATGTTTGCTATGTAGGACCTGCTACCTCTCAGCGAGGCTATTGCACATCTTCAGCTAATCCCATTTTATGAAAGCCAGTTGATCCTCTGATAGAATGACATTGCTGTGTGCCATCCCAGAGGAGATGAGGGGGGATTTGTGAGCAGTAGTGGGCACTTCTCCAGCAGAGCCTGCGTTAGCATACTAAGTCTAACCCAGCAAAAACCTCTCCATTTCTGAAGGCCAGGAAGAAAATGGCCACTCATTTCTGCTTTTACCTTTGGCTGGTGCTCATAGAGCCCAATAATATGTAATTTGATTTGAAGACCTGCCTGTTTTGAGTCTTCATCCTGTTTCAAGAGTCCTTCATCCAAAGGACGATAACAAAGATATAATTTTAAAAATCATTCTAAATTTAAAGAATAACGGAGTCCACGTCACAACTATAACGATAATAACAGAATAACAACTGTTGGAATTAATTTCAAAATAATTGTATCCAGCTGACGAATGCTGAAAAACACTGACAGCCAATCAGAATCCATTCTGCTTTAAAGAACTCAAGCATTTATAGTGGCAGATGACATAACTGCAGCACATGCTTATAATAAACAGAGCATTATTGTGCGCTGGTGTGGACCAGGGTCAGAAATGAACTTTTTATATTAAGGGCCAATATTTGCATAGGAATTTATTTTCAGGGACATTTTTAGGGCAGTTTTTATAATCACCTTTTTTTATGTCAAATACTTAGTCATCTTTACACCCATGTTTTAAGAGCAAGTTTGGTAAACCTGTTCTGTGGGGAAAAACACTGGACAACTAGTTATTTGTGATAAACTGAGCTTTGTGTGAGTGTTTTAGATCCAGTCGTGAATGTATTGGCACCAATATGAATGGCATGTGACCCTTATTCACCTCATCTTCCTCTGTGCAGGTACTCATGTCATGGAGGGCTCTGGAAAAATGGTTGTCACTGCTGTTGGAGTCAATTCCCAAACTGGAATCATCTTCACGTTATTGGGGGCGGGAGAAGATGATGATGATGAGGAAGAGAAGGAGAAGAAAGAGAAAAAGAAAGAGAAGAAAAGTAAGTTGTCTGTATTATTTGGTGTCTTTTTAGTCTGCCTCAGAAACTAAAATAGACCAACCAGTGGCCTTTTCAGTCTCTTCAATCTGCTACTGTGGCTGCAGAGAGATGAATAGAATAGGCTGCATGTGTGTGTTCCAGCCTTCATGAAAGTGTGCTTTTGTCAAACTCGGAAAAGTGAGAATTTTTTTTTTTTAAATTAGCAGTATTTTTCTGTCTGGTAAAAAAAAATGTCTGAAGCAATGACTCATAGAAAAACGTAACGATTTCTTGTGCGCTCCATTACCTAACTGCCATTTAATGCATCTCTGCAGCCCATGGCTCACGTGTTGGGTCTCCAAATGAGTGCCTACAGATACATGAATATTTCAGTACTTGCAGAGGTTGGGCCCCAAGTTGCTGTTCAGTGCACCTCATTGCAATTTTGTGCATTTGTGGTCTAATACTCTGTAGTGTTTTCTCTATAAGTAGCGCACGCTTGTGTTTATTGAAGCCCCGGCTACAGATTTGAAAACCTCATGTGGTCGTGGCACACATCTGTTCGTAAATATTCAATGGCCTTTTCTCATTCTGCTAATTCAAAGAGAAGATTTGCATAATTGGAAATATGTTTAAATGTGTGCTGCAGAACCGTCGCTTACATAATGGTGAATAATGAATAAATTAGTGAGTGTTTGTTATGTGGCTTCTCTTTCTCTCTCTTTCTACAGATAAAAAGCAGGATGGCTCTGTGGAGAACAGAAAGAAAGGTGAGTAACCCTATTGACTTGATGACATAATGAACACCATACTGGCTTAGAGGGCCACCCTCTTACATGCTGCAGCCTGCATTAAAAACATCGCCTTAACCCATTAGTGCTATTAGATCTTCATTAAAGCTTATCCACACTAGTGTGAAGTGTTGAGAAGTTAGTCTGATTATTACACTACCATTCAAAAGTTTGGGAGGTTTGAAAGAAATGTATAATTTTACTTTTATTATTACTTTTATAATTTTATTAATTTGATCAAAAGTGACAGGGAGGACAAAAGATTTCTATTTCAAATCATTGCTATTCTTTTGAGCTTTTTATTCAAAGAATCCTGAAATCAGTTTTCACAAAAATATTAAACAGCTGTTTTCAACACGTTTCTTGAGCCACAAATCAGCGTATTAGAATGATTTCTGAAGGGTCATGTGACAACTGAAGACTGGAGCATCTGAAAATGTAGCTTTGCCAACACAAGAATTAATTACATTTTAAAATGTATTAAAATAGAAAACAGTTCTTTTAAATTGTAATATTTCACTATTATGTTTTTGATCAGTTTTGAAAAAATAAATGCAGCTTTGGTGAACATGATTTAAAACATTAAAAAATTCTTACCAACCCTAAACTTTTCAACATGCTGTGCAGCTATGTTCTGATATCCAGGTATCTGCACCTGTCTCTCTTCAAACCTTTTATCATCTAAAATCACCTACCCAAGCAGGAAAGAGTCCACAGTCAGGCTGCCCTGTGTTCAGAAACCAACTCTGTAGTGTTTTCTCTATAAGTAGCGCACGCCTGTGTTTATTGAAGCCCTGGCTACAGATCGCCCCGCCAGAAATGAGCTCTAATCCACCAGACTACCATTACAGCTCTGTGAGTAGAGCGCGACAACACTGCACAGTAGAATAGCAGTCTCACGTCGGCCCTTACCCCCACCCCCCGCTAATTCAAACGCAGTCGCATTACCTCACATCACACACCGGTTAAATCCTGCACACAGGCCGACTGCGTCATGCTACAGCAGCGATAGACGGCGATGCACTGCTGCGTGCTTGTCTGTATGATTGCACGCATGCCGAGTTCTTTGTGTGATGTTACCTCACTGGCAGGCTGTATTTTCAGCACGCAGAGCGATGGCCTTGAGATCAGGATAAGTATGTGCATGTCTTTTTTTTTATAGCCGATGGTGATAAGTGATGGACTGGACATCTGAGTGTGGTGATGAGGTTTTATGTCTCCTAGGATACTTGGTCACATGGGTTTGCATGTGACTCCTAAATGTGCATTCATACTCATGTGAGCACAAATACAAGCACACACACCCTCCCACCACACACTCGAACACAATCATGCACACATATATCTGCACTCGTACAGTATACATGTATACATGTCTACAGTTTTATATGACCTAATAAATAAATATAGACTGTACGCATTGAAATAAATGATCAAATCTGAAGACTATTTAATATTTCTGTTCAATAAAACCATTCAAGTGTAAATTATATCATAATTTTAATAAAACATACAAAATAAGGCACAACCTATATATAGGCCCATAGGCAGAATTATACCCTTTGGTGAATGACGTCTACTGTAGTGGACAGGTATATTTTCTGTAACAAAAAAATGTACAAGAAAAATATTGTTAAAACTGGATGAAACTATTTCTGACATCCTATTTAACTGAAAAATATTTTTTGTACCTGTCTGGTTTTCTGAGAATAAAATTATTTAACACTTATTGCCGAGGTACATGGTGCATCCCCTTTTCCTGCTGCCATTTTGAATATATTATGCAATATATCAAAACAAAAAAATAGATTAAAAAACAACAATTAAATGGAATCGTAGACAACACTTTGGGGGTTCGCCAGTTGGTGGTTGGGACATGATGCTACATCTTAAATGGTTCAAAATGGCTTCCAAATAGCTGTCCACTGTAGTGACCACGATGCATCAGAGGGTTAATTTGTATTTGTCACGTGGGGGAACCACAGTTTAATTAGAATATGCTTCTTGTGGAGAAAATCATAGTCACCAGCACAGAGCAGCAGATAATATACTCAAATTTTTGTGCCCACTGCATAGTCCAGGGATGCAAACTCACCCAGCTTAAAACACATTTTTTTTAACACCTATATGTTAAACCCTGTATTATTATTTTTTTAACTCTACAGTTAAAATTCATTTTAAAGATTCACTTTGTTCATGAAGCTGACATGAAAAACAAAGACTTGTAAGATGAAAATGACATGATTAACATTATACCCAGTAGATGGCAGCAGAGGATTAATCATTGGCTACATTCACACTGTCAGTTTGTGGGATTGACAACCGCATTTACAAACAGGTGTCCCGTTCACACAGCAACTTACAGTAGCTTCTCGAATACTGTCTGTATGAACGTGCAACGGGAGTCAAGCCCGTATTCCTTACCAGTAACCATAGCAACAGTGACCAAAGTAATATCAAAGATGGCGACGTCCATAAAACTGAAAGTCTTATCACTTTCTGACACGACAAGAGTCCAATTGAGCCACAAGTGCATCCGTCAAATCTTCATTTACTGACAGCAGCTTTTATATTTGCTTTGATTTTTATATATAGCTTTTATATTTCGCGTGTAGAACACAAAACAGTAACTGCATGTTAGCGTGTAGAACACGGGAGCGGCTCCGGTGGAGACTGGATCTAAAACTTTCAGGTGACACACAGCTCATTTCTCCGTCACTGTAAGTTACTGAAACCACACATAAAAACACAACTCACAGTAAACACACGTTTGTGCAGCAGAGCGGTTTTTATTCACGTCTTGCTTTTGGATTTATTACAAAATGACTATGAAGTATAGCAAGTGCAGGAAGTCACAAAGTCCAAAGTCTCATGTCATTTAAAAATCAATAAACAAATAAGCCCAGTCACCAACAGCCTAGAAGGATTATTTAAATACTTAACTAGTTACCTACAAATGAATTTAATTTGTAATGGTATGATAATTAAATAATAATGCATTAATGTTTTTAGATTTAATTTAAAAACCATTTTTTTCAAACATTGCCTTAAAAAGGACTCCTCAAAAAGAGTGCTTGAAGTTTTATCTTTAACTGTAGAAGCTGCTTAATATATTCAGCCAACACAGACTTGTTGCTGCTGTAGTTTTGTTACTCTGAATTTACTCTGCATCACTTAATGCGCAGTTCTGTTTTGACATCAGCTTGTCAGATAGTTCATCCCTGATATTCAGTTTTCTTTCTTTCTTTCTATTTGTAGCTAAAGCCCAGGATGGTGCAGCAATGGAGATGCAGCCTCTAAACTGTGATGAGGGGGCTGAGGGTGAGGAGAAGAGAAAATCCAACATGCCAAAGAAAGAGAAATCAGTTTTGCAAGGGAAACTGACCAAATTAGCGGTCCAAATTGGAAAAGCAGGTAAGCATGGTTGCTTTGAGATCATTTATTATGCTAGTGTCCTCCAAAAAACTTGAAAAAAATGAAACTTTGAAGGAAAATGCATTTAAAATGTACACTTTTCTGGGGAAACTGGCTAAATATATTGATGACTCTTCCTGCATTAAACGGATTACTGTCCAATCAAATGCTCTCAAGAATGAGAAAATCCCACCCCAGTTACCTTCTGCAACTGACTAGCAGTAGGTTCATGACTGTGACATAACTAAAGTCTGTTAGCTATTTCAAAAAGGATGTCTTGCCAAACTTCTGGTTTCAATAGGAAGCATGTCAACAAAGGCCAGAAAACTGCATTTGTCAAGCGACTTTGTGAGCCTAACAGTCAATTTCACAGTGCTAATGGTTTTTGCTGGGAACTCAGGTGTGTGCAGCGTGTGCTTTGGAAGTGTTAAGCCCAAAGTATAATTCGGCTGTCCGCGTTCCACTGTCCTCGTGATGCAGGTTTCATCATCAGAAGTGTCCACGCACACCATCCGCATGCAGCCCAATTTTTGTGACCGTGCAGATGTGCTGCGTACAACAGCACAGAGGTTAATGTTGAGATGGAACGAGTCAAGAAAGTGGCCTGTACATGTGTCGAACTCGTCCATCTGTGCTTATCCGGGATTGAGTATACTTTGAAAGCTATGCGGACGCCACTGTGTGCGAAACGGAACGCGGCAAGTAAAGTATACCCAGGCCTTTAATGTATGTGTTCCTGTGCAGGTCTAGTGATGTCAGCTATCACAGTGATAATCTTGGTGGTGCTGTTCGTGGTGGACACTTTCTGGATCCAGGGACTTCCTTGGGAAAAAGAGTGCACTCCCATTTACATCCAGTTCTTTGTCAAGTTCTTTATCATCGGTGTGACCGTGCTGGTGGTGGCCGTCCCAGAGGGTCTTCCGCTGGCTGTAACCATCTCACTGGCTTACTCTGTCAAAGTATGACCCTGCATCTTCTGTTTAAATATTCATGGCCTGTACTGACCATCTTGTGACATTAGCCCTCTGTCTAGACTTTTGTTAGACAATGTACAGTACATGTTGATCTAATAATCATACGAATTGCCATATCTTTTTGCATCTATTAACTTCCCCTTGTTGCCGGTACAGTAATATTACATCTCTGGATTTCTGCCATTTAATAGTGGACAGTTTTTTGTTGATTTGTCTATCCCCCCCCCCCCCTCATTCC
>NW_015536503.1:1102583-1111283 GCF_001515605.1 Sinocyclocheilus anshuiensis | reverse complement strand
CCCCCCCCCCCCCCCTCATTCCATCTAAATTTTTTTCATTGTTTTACTTTGCTGCTATATTTTAGAAAATGATGAAAGACAATAATTTGGTGAGGCATCTCGATGCCTGTGAAACCATGGGCAATGCCACAGCCATCTGTTCGGACAAGACCGGGACTCTGACTATGAACCGGATGAGAGTTGTTCAGGTTTTTATCTCTGACAAGCACTACAAGAAAGTCCCTGAGCCTGATGTCATTCCTGCCAGCACCATGGACCTGCTCATACTGGGCATCAGTGTCAACTGTGCTTACACCACCAAAATCATGGTGAGTCCTTAGGCAAGCATAATACCCTTTTTTTTTTTTTTTTTTTGTAAATTAGTTAATTATATCATTAAATTAACGGAAAAATTAAAACTTTTTATTGAGCATTTTTAACTACACATTGACTTATGAACTATCAGTCTGTAATGACTTGAGGTAAATCTCACCAGTGTTGTTATTTTTAATAGGTTTGTTACGAATGGTTTTTGATAAATATTACATGAAACATGAAAATTAGATATATTACCTTGGCAACTAACTGAAATAAACGGGTTTAAGTTAAAATATTAAATGTACTAAAAATGTCAAAACCATATAAAGCTTGTACTAAAATTAAAACTGAAGGTATAAAAATCAAGGCTAATTCAAAATATTAAAGGGGTCATATGTCAGGGATCTTATCTATGCACAATCAGCTTGTAACACTCCAAAGAGAAAGGAAAACTTGAAATCGCATCATATGACCCCTTTAAGAAATACTATAATAGTATATAAATAGCACTTTTAGAATAACACTGAATCTCACAAGCTTTAAGTACACAACACAGTTACAGCTCCTAGTTCATTTTGAGTCAGATATGACTGAAATTAAATAACAGCAGCAGACCATAATGCAGCGTCTTTTACTACTGTTTATTTGGCAGTGGTGCCTGATGGGCTGTTTTGTCACAATGGCTGAATAAAATACTGCACAACAACTCAAAGTGTTTTAATGCGTATATTATAGTTTTTATCTTTTTTTTTCAGCCCCCTGAGAAGGAGGGAGGCCTGAATCGTCAGGTGGGCAACAAAACTGAATGTGCCTTGCTGGGCTTTGCCATGGACTTGAAAAAAGACTATCAAGCAGTCCGCAACGAAATACCTGAAGAGGAGCTTTACAAAGTCTACACCTTCAACTCCGTGAGGAAATCCATGAGCACCGTGCTAAAGAATACTGATGGAAGCTTCCGGATGTTCAGCAAAGGAGCCTCCGAGATTCTGCTGAAGAAGTATGCCATCCTCAATCATAAATGTTTGGTCATTGTTAATGCCTGACACAAGTTCACGCCTTAACATCTTATAGGATAAGTAAAACACTGTAGTGCTTTCCTTAAAGAAGCATGTGAGAGGTGTGTCAGCAAACTTGATTGGCAGATCAAATGCTTCACCTCTCCCTCTAAAGCCCCGAGGCTGTTACTGATAGATTTCCCCGGAGAAATTACTTGGATGGCTCAGTTGCTGTGTGCTGTTGGGTATCTACAATATCTTACCTGCTCTCTCCTCACACAGGTGTTATAAAATCCTGACAGTGACGGGCGAGGCAAAGGTTTTTCGGCCCAGGGACAGAGATGACGTGGTGAAGAGAGTGATTGAACCAATGGCCTCTGAGGGCTTGAGGACCATCTGCCTGGCTTACAGGGACTTCCCTGCCTCTGAAGGTGAACCAGACTGGGATAACGAGAGCGATATCCTGACCAGGCTCACCTGTGTGTGTATCGTGGGCATTGAAGACCCAGTTAGACCAGAGGTACAAGCCTTAGCTATTTTAACAAGTTTTTAAGAGGGATTTCTTTGTAAAATTAATACTTCGAAGTAAATAAAACCATGTTCTATAGCAAGAGAGACTATGTAATGTCATATGATAAGCTCTCACGGTTATTGTTTCCTGCTCAGGTCCCTGATGCCATTAGAAGGTGCCAGCGTGCTGGAGTCACGGTGCGCATGGTCACCGGGGACAATCTTAACACTGCCCGCGCTATAGCAACTAAATGTGGCATCCTGCAGCCAGGAGATGACTTCCTCTGCTTGGAGGGCAAAGAGTTCAACCGCCGGATCCGTAATGAAAAAGGAGAGGTGAGAGGCACAATTTATTAGCAGCAAGACTCACAGAAACACAGAAAATCACAAGCTTATAATGTAATCCCTTTTTTTTCCCAGATTGAACAAGAGAGGATTGACAAAATATGGCCTAAACTCCGGGTGCTGGCTAGATCTTCCCCGACAGACAAGCATACACTAGTCAAAGGTGCTCAGCATTACTCGCTCATGCGGGAGGAGCGAGTCTCTGTGTTAAAAAAATATATAATTCTGCTCAGTAATGTCATGCTTGTTTGTCTTGATGCATGTCTTTTCCTTCAGGTATAATTGACAGCACCGTTTTGGAGCGGAGGCAGGTTGTGGCGGTAACAGGAGACGGTACCAATGATGGCCCTGCCTTAAAAAAGGCAGATGTTGGTTTTGCCATGGTATGTGGGTCTGCCTGAAGTGGCTACGAAAAAATTATTTCTCCAATGATTCTGTGTGCTAGATCTAGTTTTGAATGGCTTTTTTTATATAGTGTGCTTTTTATTCTCAGGGCATTGCCGGCACAGACGTGGCTAAAGAAGCCTCCGATATCATTCTCACTGACGACAACTTCAGCAGCATCGTCAAGGCCGTAATGTGGGGGCGGAACGTGTATGACAGCATTTCAAAATTCCTTCAGTTCCAGCTCACCGTCAATGTGGTGGCTGTGATCGTGGCCTTCACTGGAGCTTGCATCACACAGGTATCACTATAAAAAGCTCTCTTTAACCATGAAGCAAAATGACGGAGCTGTTAAGCTAAATAGTGCAGCTCTACGCAAAGGATTGCGTCTTAACAGATGCACCATGGTGGCTGATGGAAGCAGCTGATTGCTACCCATCTTGTGTGAAGTGATTGGAAATTGTTAGTCTGAGGCAGGAAGACTTGCAGGCAGTCAGCATGGGGTCTGGGACTGCTGTCCACAGGCAAAGCACCAGTCCAAATGAGCCAGCTCTCCTCTGTTAAATGGAATGATAGTCGGGCTGATTGCAGTTGAGGTCCTGTATTATTGCATAATGAATGGGAGGATTACATTTGCACTTTGCATTGCTGTCAGTAGCCAAGGCTGGACGTGGCCTCAAGCCTCAGGTGTTCTGCTTGTTTTGTGTGTAATTTTCCCTGGATATTGCTCATGAGTAGGCCCACTCATAATCAGACCCCACCAGACTTTTCAGCACCTGTCATAAATATTGTCTAATCTGATTCTTTTTTTTCAGCTCAGGATTCTCATCTTTAAATTCATTATGCAGAATTCTTTCCCCAAAATCCAAAAAAAACCTCAGTGAAGGATTCAGTACTCATTCAAATGTATAGCTGAAAGGGAGTTCTTGAATGTTCTGAAGGTGGCAGCAGTGAATGAGGTCAGAACAGTCACCACCTGTTATCTCTCACTCTCCTAGGACTCTCCTTTGAAAGCGGTACAGATGTTATGGGTAAATCTGATTATGGACACGTTTGCCTCTTTGGCCTTGGCCACTGAACCCCCCACTGAATCTCTTCTGCTGAGGAAACCTTACGGCCGTAATAAACCCCTCATCTCCCGGACAATGATGAAGAACATATTGGGTCATGCGGTCTACCAGCTCACCATCATCTTCACTCTACTTTTTGCTGGTAAAAACTAACAACACGTATACACCAAGTCATGCTCATTATAATAGCATAAAGCAAATGGAAATTCAAGTTAAAATAATGTAAATAATAAAGTAATTAATAAAGTTTTGCCACCTTGCAACCTTTGCTGTAAGAGTCAGTCAACTGTGCCCTTTCTATCCACCTTGTTTTTGCTGTAAGAGCGGGCGCGGCCATTTGTAAATTTAATGTCTGGCTTCCCATCTCATCCGCTTCAAGCTATTTTTAGCCGTACAAAACAGCTCGTTTGATATTGCAAACTGGTGTTTCTTACCCTATTATTTTAATGTATTGTCTTAATTATAAACACCGGTTTGTAACAGTTGTACCATTTACTGCACTTGATTATTCTTGTTGTTTCAATACAGCAGGTAAAGAATTGGAAGTCTTGCACATTCACAGAAAACCGCTTACTTCTGCGTTGAAAAATAAGGTGGATAGTAAATGCACAAAGGGCTGTGTCCTTCAAGGGAGTCATATTTCCAATGCTACAATGTTTTACTTTCTGCTCATTTCTCAGGTGAAAAGATATTCGACATCGACAGTGGACGTAACGCCCCTCTTCACGCTCCTCCCTCTGAGCACTACACCATTGTCTTCAACACCTTTGTCATGATGCAGCTGTTTAATGAAATCAACGCCCGGAAGATCCATGGAGAACGAAATGTTTTTGAAGGCATTTTCAACAATCTGATCTTTTGTACCATCGTCTTTGGGACTTTTCTTATTCAGGTGTGCAGTCCTACAAATTGCTGTATGAATGCCCATAATCATAGCAGATATAGATGCTAGTGTGACCTAAGCATGTCCTGAACAAAAAAATTATTAATATTTTTTTTCCCACTTAAGATTGTGATAGTGCAATTTGGAGGAAAGCCATTCAGCTGTGTGGGGCTGAATATTGAGCAGTGGCTATGGTGTGTCTTCTTAGGCTTTGGATGTCTTCTGTGGGGACAGGTGAGCATCATCTGACTTTTCCTCCCTATATTATACAAAGCAGCTTCTTGTGACCTGTAACTTGCTCTCAAAACACCAATCCAAACCCCTCAATTGTGATAGAGCAGTGCCCCCTAAAGGCAGTGAACTAAATTACTGGGCTGAGAGCATAAAGTTTTTGTTTTCTGTATGGAATGGCCACTTGATGTATATCTACGCCCTCATTCAGATCATCTCCTCCATCCCTACGAGCCGGCTGAAGTTCCTGAAGACTGCTGGTCACGGAACGCAGAAGGAAGAAATCCCAGATGAGGAGTTGGAGGAGCTGGATGACCTGGATGAAATTGACCATGCTGAGCGAGAGCTCCGCAGGGGGCAGATCCTCTGGTTCAGAGGTCTGAACCGCATTCAGACTCAGGTAACCTCTCGAAAACCACACGACTCTGCAGTCCAAGCTCAGGAACCCAAACGCCCGCCTTGCTTAATTTTCTCTGATTATGGTTTGAGTTAGTACTCCCTCCAATCGATCCGCCACTTATGGTGACCTTATACTGGTGTAAGAGGGTTTATTAATGCAGTTTGTCAGTGCAATAAGCCGATCAATGCTAAAGGCAATGCTAAATGTCAGGTCAGGTTCTTTTAATTCAGTGCCTTTTTTCCCCCTCTCTCTCTCTCAGCTGCTCTCTGTCCGTCTTCTTTTTATGGGTGCCCTTCTTTCTCTATCCCTCTTCTTTTCACTTTTTCCTCTTACTCTGTCTTTCTCTCTCCTGTGCGTTCTCTGGGCCTATCACACTCTCTTGATTCCTTCCAGATGGATGTTGTGAGTGCGTTCCAGAGCGGAATTTCCTTTCAGGCGGCCGTCAGGCGCCAGCCCTCCAGCACCAGCCAACAGCACGATGTAACCAATGTTTCTAGCCCTACACATGTAGCCTTATCTCCTGCTGCTGCCTTCAACACCGCTTCTGCCACTGTTGGGTGTGAGTGCGTGTTTATTAGTGCATGACAATTAACATTTCCTCCTCTCGCCTAACGGTCTTCATTCTTCTCCTAATGTCCTTCCTTCTCTCTTTTTCTCTCGCTCTCTTGTTCGAAAAGAAATGTATCTCAAAACATCTTCCTCATTGCTTCTCAAAAAAAAAAAGAAAAAAAAAAAGTGATGTTTCACTTTGTATGCCTGTTGTGTACATGTGTGCAAACGAGCGTTAGCTCGCTCTGAGTGGCAACGCTGACATTACATCCCATTCTCCTGCAGATCCGAGTGGTGAATGCATTCCGCAGCTCGCTGTCGCCCTATGAGGGCATGGAGAAGCCAGAGTCTCGCACCTCCATCCACAACTTCATGACCCATCCGGAGTTCCGGATAGAGGACTCGGAGCCCCACATCCCCCTCATCGATGACACAGATGCGGAAGATGACGCCCCCACTAAGAGAAATGCCACACCCACGCCTCCTCCCCCACCCTCACCCAATCAGAACAATAACGCCGTAGACAGCGGCATCCACCTCTTCCTGGATCCCAGCCAGCCAGCTACACCCTCAGCTCCCGGGAGCCCCATGCACAGCCTAGAGACATCCCTTTGATCAGCTCCGCCCCTCGGTACGACACACAACACCTGCTCGTCTCCACAGAGACTAAAGCCTGGAGAACTGATTGGATGAGAGGGGCGGAGCCAAGGAGTTCTCAGGCGCTTAGCTCTTAGCTTTTGCTTCTCTTTATCTGGATGTGTTGTACATTTGTTCTTTTTGCCCTTTGCTTATTCAAACACTGATTTCTGCATCATTTGGCTGTTCATATTTTGAATAGTTTTTTTGGAAGACACAGGTCTGTTTACAAAGTTTGTAGATACTTTTTTTCTTTTCGTTGGTGGAAGAGCTTCCTGATGCAGAGAAATGGGGACAAATGAATTGAGAAATATTTCAGATACTGCTGTATTTTCAGGAAAAAAAGGTGTTTCTATGGAAACCGAACTATTTTTGCCTGCAAGTTTTATTTGTTATATATTTGTATAAATAAAGCCAAATAGATAACACTAAGGCTTGTATAGAATTGACAGAGGTAACCATGGGAGGTTTTTTTTTTTTTTCATTGGACGGGTGACTGGAGGAAACCGTAGACAAGGATTTTGGTCCATAAATCTCCTCTTATACTTACTTCACCCCTTAAATTATTTTTGAGTTCCAATTTCATTTCTCATTCTCGTTTGGAAGTGATGGAGTATCTGAAATGGCTGGAGCTGGCGTCTTCACGCTTTTAATGGTGTGATTTTGAAGTGGAGGCCACACCAGGTCCGCCTTTAAAAAATGCTCCAGTCAGTTCATTGACATGAAGACATTAAGTTCCTGCCAATGTATCATAAGTTTGTTTACTCAGGCTGAAACCTAGAAAACTGAATTGAAAAGGATGCAATGATTAAAAAGTAAAGCATTTTAATTTAAGATTGTCTTTTAGGTAGTACATTTTTGTCTTGGTTAAAAGGAAAAATAAAAAGGAAAATGAGTAACTTGTTTTCCCTTTTTTTTTTTTTTGATTCTTTGAAAAAAAAAATTTGTTTTGTTTGATCATATGAAAAAATGATAAAGTTTTTACTTTATATTTTCATTTATGTTCCATAAAGATTGCTGTCAGTTAAGAAAATATTGCTGCAATTGTTTGTAGAATATATTTAAGACCTGAAATACTGGAAACCCAAAGGAAACGAAGAATTTTCGAGAAAACATGCATATAACACTGGTATCACAGCACAGGGTACTTCAGATTCCCAAGGAACATTTTGATACCATATAAATAAATTGTATTTTTATGCGGCAATAACATCTCAACCTGCTGAACCAGACCTACAGGGATTTTACATAAATTATATTCACAGGTGGGTGGGTCGTGATTGGTTCTCCAAGTAATATAACACTCAGGGTGGCTTATAGCATGAAACTTGTGGTCAAAATACTAACATGTTTTGTGTTTTTTGTAATGTTTAGGAGTAGATTTATTTTTTGGCAGCAGGGTTCCAGTTCAGACTGTTGCTGCTCTCCACTCGTTGGTTCATTAAGGGTGTAATAAAGGAAGAAAAACAGGAGAAAGAGATTTGCATTTCTTCAGTCATCGCAACTGCACATTTTTTTGTTCTGTTCTTTTGAATAAGTTATTTCGTTTTTCATGTTTAATAAATAAATAAAAAAACTGCTTAAGTTTGCAATTTAGAGCAGATATTTAAAAAATCGATAACTTTTTTCTATAGCGTCTTCCTATAATGGGAATGAATGTTTATCCATCTGTTTTAAGGATTTTTTTTTTTCAAGTTTGGAAACAAAAGAACATGTCTGTTTATCTTGCGCAATGTAAATGGATATCGTGATTTAACTTACATTTTAAACTTGTCGAGTATTGTGTATGGTTTTTAAGAATAAAAATTTATATTTAGCGTAACCTGAGGGCCATGTTTTCTTTCGTTGAGCACACTAGATTATAAATGTCAGATTTTGCAAATGTAAATGCAGGACAGTTTGTTGGTCCAAAAATGAAAAAAGACCAAAACAAGCATACAAAAAGCAATCCATACAGCTATTACAATTCTCAAGAACCAATACGATTTGTGTGATGAAGACAATTAAAAAAAGAACCGACTGAACAGAACAACTCGAGCATGATCCAGTTGTCAAGTTTCTGACTAAATGGGTGCTTTTTCAAAAGTATGGTTTTGAAAACAGCTGCCACATAATCAATCAGCCTTCAAATGCATCCATCATATGGCAAGCCAAAGGAGTAAATATGTCTCCAGGTTAAATATATGTGACCCTGGACCACAAAACCAGTCATAAGGGTAAATTTTTCAACAGGGTCTGGCTGCAGACTTGCACTCTCGGACACTTGCGCTTCCGCAATTGACGTCACTTGCAGTTTTTATTTTTTATTTTGTTCTATTTATTGATTTTTTTTTTTTTGGAATCTCAACATTTTACAACAGTAGCCAGGTGGTGAAGACAAAAAAAAAAAAAAAATAAATT
>NW_015536503.1:1101885-1102329 GCF_001515605.1 Sinocyclocheilus anshuiensis | reverse complement strand
CCACAGCGTCTTGTCTCCATTGGCAACACGCACGATTTGTGTCGATTGCAAGTGACGTCGCAGGTAGCGGAGAGTGCAAGTGACATTGTAATTTAGTTTCTTTTTTTTTTTCTTGTCTTCACCACCTGGCTACTGTTGTAAAATGTTGAGAGATTCAAACAAACAAAAAAAAAAATCAATAAATAGAACAAAATAAAAAATAAAGACTGCAAGTGACGTCACTTGCGGAAGTGCAAGTGTCTGAGAGTGCAAGTCTGACAGTGCAAGTGCAAGTCTGCAGACAGACCCTTCTCAAATTTTTCGAAATATAGAGATACAACTATTTGAAAATCTGGAATCTGAGGGTGCAAAAAAATAAATGAATAAATGTCCAAATGAAGTTCTTAGCTATGCATATTACTAATCAAAAATTAAGTTTTAATATATTTACAGTAGGAAATTGAC
>NW_015536503.1:1093897-1100996 GCF_001515605.1 Sinocyclocheilus anshuiensis | reverse complement strand
TACATCAAGCCATATTAAGTGTTTATGTTTTTCTACAGGAGGAAAACGCTTAGCGAGAGACTGCATTGCGTTCATATTCTGCTGTTCTGTGGCCACGGATTTGCGGGTCTTGTCTTTTTCTTGCAGGACCCTGTACGTTATTGTACTAAATTAGTTTTAATCATTAAATCACCACCACAGCATCTTGTCTCCATTGGCAACACGCACGATTTGTGTCGATTGCAAGTGACGTCGCAGGTAGCGGAGAGTGCAAGTGACATTGTAATTTAGTTTCTTTTTTTTTTTCTTGTCTTCACCACCTGGCTACTGTTGTAAAATGTTGAGAGATTCAAACAAACAAAAAAAAAAATCAATAAATAGAACAAAATAAAAAATAAAGACTGCAAGTGACGTCACTTGCGGAAGTGCAAGTGTCTGAGAGTGCAAGTCTGACAGTGCAAGTGCAAGTCTGCAGACAGACCCTTCTCAAATTTTTCGAAATATAGAGATACAACTATTTGAAAATCTGGAATCTGAGGGTGCAAAAAAATAAATGAATAAATGTCCAAATGAAGTTCTTAGCTATGCATATTACTAATCAAAAATTAAGTTTTAATATATTTACAGTAGGAAATTGACAAAATATCTTCATGGAACATGATCTTTACTTAATATCCTAATGATTTTTGGCATAAAAGAAAAATCTATAATTTTGACCCATACAATGTATTTTTGGCTATTGATACAAATATACCCCAGCGAATTAAGACTGGTTTTGTGGTCCAGGGTCACATATGACAAATGCCATGTAAATAACACATTCCGACATTGTCAAAATAGAAGTTGGAAATTAATATATATGGGTTTATTTATTTACATTATATGCAATTTATTATAGATAATATAAATCTCGTGTAGATTATTAACATTTGAAATATAATGACCCTTCCCAAAAAACGGATGGTAACCTACACATTTACAAGCCAACAACACACACTGAAATGCATTACCTGTGCATGAGCAGATGTCCATCATTACAGTCAATGTCTGTCCACATGCTTCTGTTGGCTGGGTGTAACAGTCCACACACATCTATAATTCTGTAGGGCAAAGACAACATTTCTAAATAGCAGTTAATAATTAAATTGAACACATTTTCAGAGACTTACAGATGAGTCACACTTTTTACTTGAATATCATCATCAAGCATGTCTACGCTTTATTTTTTCAGTGACAATCGATTCCTGCACTTTATCACAGTGTGTGTCGGTTTTATTTGTTTTATGGGCTGGAATATGTGCTGTTGAGTGACTGCAGGATTTGTACTTCAGAAAGTCTGCACGTGTCATGACATCGGTCATGATGAAGCATCATGTTGTCAAGGATCTGAAGGTGTCAGACTGAACCTGATGCTCGATTACCCCACCTAGTGGAGCGGATGGAAAAATGCACTTCAGTTTTAATTCAAATTTTAGTGTCAAGTGTCACACATACTTTAACATTTTCATACCATTAAATGTATATATATATTTTTATTTTTCAATTAAATGTCTATAAGTCAAATGACAAACAGCTGATCATCAGCTCCCTCTTGTGGCCAATGTGTTTCAAGAGTTTCATGAAATGGCAAACTCATGTTGACCGGTTGTAGGTGAGATGGCTGAGATTTAAATTTCATGTATTTTACAACAAATCTATATTTTTGTCAGGGTCTCAGCCAACAGAGCAACATGGTTCTAGTATAATTTCCGTAAATTATCCAGATCTGCTCTTAACTGATAAAGATAAAATATGTTGAACTCAATGGCAAATTCACAGTGTGAACATAAGACACAGAACAAAAGATCTTACAAGATGCTTCCAGTAGGTCTCTGATTTAAGTAGATGTTTATTTATTTACAAATTTTTCAATCATGTTTGTTGACAATTTGGTTATTTGTATTCATTTTTTTTTTTTTATATATATATATATATTAATGACAGGCACTTGGTTTAAACCAGAACAGTGTCAATGTTCTCCGCAGCCGGTACTCTTACTTTCATTAACTCATGGAGTGGAGTGTGTTAATAATGAGAGCAGCAAATAAAACGTGTGAGAATGGTGCCCCTAGGAGGAGTTGTTCTTGAGGCAGATCACCTGCAAGGAAGTCAGCTAACGGGGATGACGTGTGGATGGACGCGTAACGTATGACGTGCTTCCAGCGTGTTGCTTCTGGACACAGTCCAGTAAGTTGGGAGAAATGGCATTTTGTACCTGCATGTCCAAGCGTCACCCAAGCCTACTCTGGTCTAAGCGTATTGGCACAGCTGATTCGGACACATTCTGGTCAGTTAGACGCCTCTTCGTTCCCAAAGCACTCAAACCTGGTCAGTGACAGATATGGCCACATATACATCAAAAAGTAGCCTATTTGGTTACAAATTACAAATACTTGCTCATCAAATGTATTTAATTCAAATACTGTTGTGAGAAATGTATTTAATTAAAATGAGTAATTTGTAATTTGAAGATACAAAAATATTTACAAGCAATCATGTGAAGTGCAAGAGACAGCGCCATTCCATTTAGTAATACTGGAGTTAGACACACATATGAGAAGAGAAGTGCTTACCCATCCTTGAACAACTTCTTAACAACATTCTTTAACCCTAACACTAAACAATATATTGATCCCTATTTCTTCTAATTTCTTATGTTCACTTTTTTACTTGAATATCATCATCAAGCATGTCTACGCTTTATTTTTTCAGGTTTCTTTATCGCTTCTTTAGCAGCATGTCAAAAATGAAGCAGTCCTGTGAAACTATTGTCATACCACCATGTCGGCAGATGAGGTTCATTAGAATTACACTGTTATGATAGTTTCCCATGAATTTTCCCAGCGAAACTGCCCTGAATCCTTCACATAAAAATTAGTCTACAGGCTCTCGTTTTTTACGTTTCGTTACATGCTGTTCACACATTGGCAATAAAATTCTTTCATAAAGCCCCTTTAAAATTTTAATTTTGTCCACAGAAACAAGTAGGTAAATTTAGCTAGCAAGCAAAGTTGTAGAGCAGTACAGCTTTTTCTTCTGTGAGCAATATCTGATTGTATATATTTTAGTACATACTTAGGCAGTTTGCACTGAACACCAAAACAGCTTCTTTCATTGTTGTTTTTTTTTTCTCCAGTTGGAAGATGGAACCATGGACGAATTAAAGGGATAGTTCACCAAAAAATTTAAATATTCATACCATTAAATGTCATTCCATAATAATGGAAGCATATGGGTAGCAATATTCATTTTGAAATGTAATATGTATTTCTGTATTTAACTTTACATATTCCCATACATAATGTGCAACATGAAAATAAAAATTCCATCATTTACATTTGCCATTTCCTACACTAGTTTTAATATGTAAATTAAATACATATTTTATCGCTTTATAAGTTGCAAAATTAAAATTAAAATGTATTCCCCAAATTTATTAGACATGTTTAACATGTCAAACGTATCAGCAAAATGAACATTTAAATGCTGTTTTTCCTAAATGCATTTAGACTTACGGGTAGGAAACTTGGGATTGCATTTTCATCATAATACTAACAAAATAATAATTGTATTAATAATAATTAATAATTGATAATTGTAACAAAATGCAGTGAGAATTTCAAAATGCATTCTGAACCAACGGTATAGCAAAAGGGTAGCAAAATGGTGATTTAAATGTCTTATTTTTCTTAAATGCATGACACTTACACTTAAAGGGGTCATATGATGCGATTTCAAGTGTACAGTATTTGAAAAATAATGTGTTTTTTGAACATTAAAGCATGTCAACATATTCTGTTACACCAAATATACAAAATAATGATCTTTAAAATAGCATCATATGACCCCTTTAAGACGTTTAAATTCCGAGCCGATCACGCCCCCAACCTGTCAATCATTACATCAAGGCGGGGCTCAGCAACAGGATGCAGGATAGGTCAATATTCACCATTAACCAAACGCTTTTCACCTGCCTCAACATTGCTCAGTTTGCGCACAACTCCACAGGCTCTCTGGCTCAGGAGGTAAAGCATTGTGTTTTAAACGTGGAGACCTGAGTTCTAATCCCACAACTACTGAAAAGTTGAATCCAATAAAACAAAGCTCTCAATAGAATCCCATCCTAGACACCTGACAAATCCACAGAATCAGTAGCGCATAAGATACATCTTTGCATTTTAATCTTAATGGATACTGGTCAAAACAGTGTCATATTTTGATTATTTAAGCTGTAAAAGTTAAAATCATGTTTTAACTCAACACAAAAAACAATAATCCTATAAAGGCAGGTGTCATGGACATGGATTATGTTTTGTCTTGGACTATATATATAATGGTTATCTTTACAAGCAGCACAAGGGACACTGCAACTCTACAAACTATGATTTTACAGACGGAACACATGGACAAGTGTGGACACACGTCATCAGCATCAGCTATCCATGATGTGAATATCTCACATATATCATAAAACTAAAATCTGCAAAACGCATACCTAATTGTGAAGTATTTTTAATGGAAATGGAGTCACTGAGAAAATCTTTAATGGTAGCCAGTAACTAAAAGAATGATACATTGTTAAATGTTATGGAGAAATTCTTTGCATAGTAACGCCTCTCCACACATCACCAAACACTTTGGAATCTGTCTTTAGAAAAAAATAAAACAAAATATCTGATTACTGTTGATTTTTTCCCCCCCTTTTCTAGCATTTCTCTGTTTTATTTATCTATTTGTTTATTTTCTTCTGTAGACTACCTGGTATATTATTGTCTCTCTTTTGAATGATCCCTTTCTGTATGTGTGGTGTAATATGTTGTAACACGTATTTGTTCCATTAACAATAATAATAATATGATGATGATATTGATGAGAATATCTGAACAGCGCAACAACGATTCTTCTGAAGGTCCGACAGGGAGTTCAGCAAGGCAGCAGCATATACACAAACTCTGATAAACCTTTGCAGAAGACCCCGTCAAAAAAATAAAGTTATAGACTAGTCCATGTGCGTTCATTTTGAAGTGTCCGCGCACAGATGATGCAACACAACGCACTGTATTAGTAGTAGACTTACTTACAGGTGAGTCGAGTGACACTCGATTCCTTCACTTCATCGCAGTTTGTGTCGGTTTTATTTGTTTATGGGCTGGAATATGTGCTCAGCTGTTGATTCTGGCATCTGCAGGATATGTAGGCTAATGAAAACAGTCTACACGTGTTGTTGCAAGCATCCGAAGACATCAGACTGAACCTGGAAATCGCTTTCGCCGCCTAGTGGAGCGGATGGAAACCTGCTTATCAATTTCTGCAATACGAGTCGGATTTTAAAGGGGTCATATGATGCGATTTCAAGTTTTCCTTTCTCTTTTTGAACATTAAAGCATGTCAACATATTCTGTTACACCAAATACACAAAATAATGATCTTTAAAAAAGCATCATATGACCCCTTTAACCAAATGAGTTTCACGTTGAGTCATCGACTACATTCCAAAATGACTATTTAAAGACTGTTTATTTTGTTTAATGTGTTTATACCAATGTACTCCCCCACTCGGTTAAATTTTTTATTTTATACATTTTTTTACTTATTTCTCTCTCCTTTCAAACCACAGCTGAGGGGGGATGAACTCTGAACTCTGGTCTCCTGCATCAGGTTTAGCTTTGACACCAAGAGCTCTGGCCACTGGACCATCAGCATCTCACACAAAGAGCATTTCTTTTGTAGCATTAACTCACACATATAAACAAAACACATGCAGAGTGTGAATGTATGCATGTGCATTTATTTCGTTAATCAAATTTAAGTCCTATACAATCAGTGCATTTTGATATAGCTATGAATCTATCTTTAGAATTTTGTTGCCCTATATTTTGTCCTGTTTAGTCTATTAACAAACATGAATCCAGTAGATTATTTCTAACAGTGTCACGACAACATCAGCAGAGAAAAACACTGCTTATTATTCTACTTTATAAGATTTCTAGGAATTGCTTCCTTAGATCCATATTCCAAGAACAGGCAATTATACAGAAAATGCTACACTTTAAGTGTCAGTCGTTCGTGAGACGACACAAATTTCCTATACACTTTGGTTTCATACTTCAGTATAAAAAAAGTGTTATTTTTTGTTATAATATATTTTAATTATTTTTATGTTATCATAATAATATTATGATTTTTGTCATCATCATAATCATTATGTTTATCACAATAAACTAAAAAAATATGAATAACCTTAAACTTGAGACCAAATGAAAGATTCGGGTGTCTCATCTTTTGTCATCCCTAATGAGATTGTATCTCTGATATATTTTAAAACAAATCTATGATTTTGTCAGAATCTCAACAAGCAGGAAAACATTGAATCTAGCAGTTAATTGAGGAATTTTCATCTCTCAACTGAAGGGGTAAGGAAGACAAAATGGGTGATGTGTTGAACTGAAAGTCACAAATGGGCGACATGCAAATAAATAAAACATGAAAGAAAGGTTTTTCATAAGACTGTTTGTTGTAATGCTTCCTTTTAATTTAAAGTGATCTTTATTGCTGTTGTTCACAATTAAAGTGTTTTCATATTGTTGTGACTGTGTTTTCACTGGTCACAGGTGCATCTCAATAAATTAGAATGTCGTGGAAAAGTTAATTTATTTCAGTAATTTAACTCAAATTGTGAAACTCGTGTATTAAATAAATTCAATGCACACAGACTGAAGTAGTTTAAGTCTTTGGTTCTTTTAATTGTGATGATTTTGGCTCACATTTATCAAAAACCCACCAATTCACTATCTCAACAAATTAGAATATGGTGACATGCCAATCAGCTAATCAACTCAAAACACCTGCAAAGGTTTCCTGAGCCTTCAAAATGGTCTCTCAGTTTGGCTCACTAGGCTACACAATCATGGGGAAGACTGCTGATCTGACAGTTGTCCAGAAGACAATCATTGACACCCTTCACAAGGAGGGTAAGCCACAAACATTCATTGCCAAAGAAGCTGGCTGTTCACAGAGTGCTGTATCCAAGCATGTTAACAGAAAGTTGAGTGGAAGGAAAAAGTGTGGAAGAAAAAGATGC
>NW_015536503.1:1079830-1093876 GCF_001515605.1 Sinocyclocheilus anshuiensis | reverse complement strand
ACGGTAGACCGGACAGTGAGTGACTGTGCTGTGTGTGTATTTGTAGTGTGGCTTGATTGGTGACAGCAGGTGCGGGTGATCAGAACTCAGGTGACTGTGATCGGGTAATTATCCTGGATGGTGACTGAAGTGAGCTGAAGGCCACTGTCAAAGAAACCTGGGCTTCCATACCACCTCAGCAGTGCCACAAACTGATCACCTCCATGCCACGCCGAATTGAGGCAGTAATTAAAGCAAAAGGAGCCCCTACCAAGTATTGAGTACATGTACAGTAAATGAACATACTTTCCAGAAGGCCAACAATTCACTAAAAATGTTTTTTTTATTGGTCTTATGAAGTATTCTAATTTGTTGAGATAGTGAATTGGTGGGTTTTTGTTAAATGTGAGCCAAAATCATCACAATTAAAAGAACCAAAGACTTAAACTACTTCAGTCTGTGTGCATTTAATTTATTTAATACACGAGTTTCACAATTTGAGTTGAATTACTGAAATAAATGAACTTTTCCATGACATTCTAATTTATTGAGATGCGCCTGTAATTTTTGACAGGAATGACACAGTACACAAGTATACACAAGTATAGTGTATTCAATGGATTGTACTGCAGTTTAACAAGATGCCAATTGTTCAGCTGATGCAACATCTTCCCAAAAACACGGTTAGTACACAAAAACTCCATAAAAAAGTTTTGAAAGACTTTAATATTAAATTCTGCCTGCCATATGGTGTCTGCCTGACTACAGTCTATTAGGAACACAGAACAGATTAGTAATAATGATGATCAAAGCCTGTATCAAAATAGTCATGTGTTTAGCCTAAACTAGTATATGAATAAACATTTATATGGTGTCAGTTTCTGAAATATTTGGTTGCACTGGGTGGGGCATTCATGAATAGCCTACTTATGATGTTCCCATGTCCTTTAGATAACAAAGTGAACTTAACATGACTGAAGCTCGTAAATTTAAATCTCAAGCATCACAATGTATGGGTTTACTATTAAATATATACTTGGAAAATGAGAAAAACATGAGTGATGAGTGATATATGGCAATGTTAAACATGATCCAAAAAAGTGTAATATAACATTACAATGTATCACTTGATTTCTTGATAATATTGAATTAAAGTGGGGTTTTCATCAAAATTATTCACCTATCATATCATATCATATATCATATATCATGAGATATACAGTGTATATATATACTGTAGATATAATGTCCACAAGGGGGAGCTGCCAGATGTGCCTGTGCCTGTTTTGTTGACCAGCAAAAAGCTACCATTACGCACCATTCAAAATTTCATTTTGGTTCAGGCTTTAAAGGGACAGTTCACCCAAAAATCTAAATTCTGCCATAATTTACTCACCCTCAGGTTATAGCAAACCTGTATGAGTTTCTTTTTTCTGTTGAACACAAAAGAAGATATTTTGAAGAATATGTGTAACCAAACAGTTGATGGTCACCATTGACTTCCATATATGGGGAAAAAAAAATACAATGGAAGTCAATGGGCGCCATCAACTTGGTTGAAACAATTTGAGGGTGAGTAAATGCTGACAGGATTTTAATTTTTGGGTGAACTGTCCCTTTAATAATCTTAATCTTGAGTTACAAACATCCAACCAAGTTTTACTTTAAATCAGGGGTGTCAAACTCAATTCCTGGAGGGCCGGAGCCCTGCAGAGTTTAGATTCAACCCTAATTAAACACACCTGATTCAACTAATCAAGTCCTTTAGGCTTATTCGAAAACTATGTGATATGTGTTGGAGCAGGGTTGGAGCAAAACTCTGCAGGGCTCCGGCCCCCTAGGAACTGAGTTTGACACCCCTGCTTTAAGTGGTGACTGGATCTGCAAACACCAACTCAACAAGATGAAAACAACTGTGAATAATGTTTTAAAAATCATTTTAAATACATAGACATCTAACTCACTCATAAACAAACCACCCAGAGTTTTGGAAGAGCCTTTGTCCCGTATTATTTGTGTTTATGCCATGTGTCTATCAGTTCAACACACTATGATGTCAAATACCTGTTAGATTCCATGTTGATCTGCTGGTCGAGAACCAGCTAAAATATTATTATTAATAATAATAATTTCATATAAAAAGTTATAACGTTAAAATCGTTAAAAGTCCTCTCACACATGCAACTATCCACATCGAGTTTGGCGTCTCATGTATTATTACTGTGATGAATTATTGACTAAAAATGGAACCGGTGATCACCTGTTTTTCACTTGCCCTACATTTAAATAGTTAAATATGGACTTTCGCTCGAATATACGAATGTTTAAGCAAGCTAGACGTTTTGGATACAGTGACTATTGAAACAAACACGGCTCCTCTGCTAGATATCATTGCCGTTTACCATCCGCTCCACTAGAGGCGTAAGCGAGCTTTACCTTGAGCCCGAGACCTTTGGATCCTTGGCAACACGACGCTTGATAACAGTCGCAACAGAACGTTTTAAGAGAACGCAATGATACTGCAGATGACAGCTCAGTGACAGACTCTTAATGTCGCTCAACAGCACATATTTCAGCCCAACAGCAAAAACAACCGACACACACTGTGATAAAGCGCAGGAATCGAGAATGACACACGACTCACCTGTAAGTAACTTTACGCGTTAAGCGCGTTTCTCTTGTCAGATGACTAGCACGCATTATATGGCAGTTGTAATTTTGCCTACAGTTTCAATTTAACTATAATTTTTTTGTCATAGCAAGGCTGCCCTGACAGTTTAATTTCGTGTTATGATGCCGTAACGTTACTTCATTTGACAAACGCTCGTATCTGTAGCAATAAAATACCATAACATACTATGTTAATACAATAACAACTACAATACATAACACACAACAAAGCACAATAGAATACAAACCTACCCTGTCTGCAGAAGAATGACAGTGAGTGCGGATCGGCCCGTCGCGCGAGCAGGGAGTGGTGGCTTTACGTGGCTCTGTTGTGTGTTCCTCTGCTCGCGGTGTATCTTCACATCCCTCCGCCACAGCTCTCACCTGCGGTCAACAGCTGGCGCACTTCCGGTCACTTCTTCACATTCAGAGGCAATAACATCTTCTATAAAGGTACATCACAGGATTTGATTACAAACTGATTCTTTCTCATTTTCGTTCCATATGTATGTATATGTGTGTGTGTGTGTGTGTGTATATATATATATATATATATATATATATATATATATATATATATATATACACATACACAAGACATACACATAATAATGTACTGTATTCACGTTTTTCAATAGAGTCATTTGGTGTCGTGGGAAGCTCTGATGTCCTCTTGCTGCTTCATGGTTTTCCTACTTCTAGCTATGACTGGTATAAGGTAATTGAGCAGAGCGCCATTTAAAGTAATTTTGTGGCATAAAACTTCATTAACATTTCAATAAAGCAGCAATAGTTTAATGCTAAGGGCAATTTATTTACAGTGACTGGACACTGCACTTTTACTTATGTTTCTTGAATCTCATTCTGTTGTTTTGTAGATCTGGGATTCTCTGACTCAACGCTTTAACAGAGTCATTGCTCTCGACTTCCTGGGCTTTGGTTTTTCACACAAACCGGTGAGATGAAACTCATGCAGTCATCCAAGGTGTTTATACAGCGATCTGTCATGCCACATCAAAGACTGTCAAAACGCCATTTATTATTTGAATTTCCGGAGAAAAAAAACAAAACTGTGTTCGTTCGGTTCACATGCGTACCGAACCGAAAGACCCGTACCGAAACGGTTCGGTACGAATACGTGTACCGTTACACCCCTACGAGTCATTACAACTACAGTTTTTAAAGAATCGATTTTATTATCCATAATTTTAATCATTACTTCTGTCGTACAAACTCCAGCGACCGCACCGTTACTCCATCTTCGAGCAGGCCAGTGTGGTGGAGGCCCTGGTTGCTCATTTGGGTCTGTCAGAGCAGAGGATCAACATCCTGTCACATGACTACGGAGACACTGTAGCTCTCGAGTTACTGTACAGGTGAGCCCTAATGATCCTTAAAAGTCTCTTGGCATAATTTAGCTTAATGTGCCTGTCGATATGATCTGGGTGGCTCTCACATGCAGTTAAACACACAGGAGTGACCATAACAGAAGCGGACACATCACGATAAACAGCCTCTGCCTCTCAAATGGAGGTACATTAGAGCTTTATGCGGTCAGAAAATTAGAATATATATTCTTTAAATCTGAATGGAGATTCATAACTTTGTTCATTTTGTTTTCAATCTTTAAAGGAATATTCCCTGAGACTCATTATCCAAGATTCCTTCAGAAAGTGAGTGTGAACTTTATAAAGACACATTTGTTTTCATTTTCAAATATGAGAAGTAAATATTTACAATCATTTGCCATCTATAGGTGCTGAAGGACTCTGGTTTCATTTCACCTGTATTTACCCGCCTAATAAACTTCCAGCTTTTCTCTAGAGGGTGAGTGGAGCATCCGGAATGGGAGTAGTGTTTAGTTTTATGCTCTCTAGTACACAGTTCAAACTATTTGTTGTACTTTACACAGTCTTAAATCATTTACTTAAATCATGTTAGCTGTGACCTAAAGCCTTCAATTGCAAATGTTATATATTCACCCTACAGAATAAGGGATGTGTTTGGACCATACACCCAGCCAACAGAAGCCGAGTTCTGGGACATGTGGACAGGCATTCGCTTTAATGATGGAAATCTGGTCATGGACAGGTGTCCAAACTTCTCCATGTGTTGCACCTGCAATGCTTTGCCTTTAATAATAACGGTCACCAAATATCGTTTGTTGTGTCTTGCCCAGTATCCTGCAGTACATTAACCAGAGGCTGAAACACAGAGAGAGATGGGTCGGGACTCTAACCTCCACTTCAACACCATGTGAGTATACACACCATTCATACTGTGGTACAAAGTGCTGGAGTAACCGTCAGGCTACCAGAATGAGGTGTGTGAATATGACTCACTGCGGTGGTTTGCTTAAAATCTCGGCCATGGGCAGTGCTATTGAGGCTAAGTAGTTTAATCCAATAAAAATGACTATGGAAGCTGCTTAGGTTGTCTTCACCCCAGGCAATAAGTGTTTGAGGTGTCAGTATATATTAAGTGAACATTTACATAGTTGAATGCAGTAAAGTATTGCACAGCATACTATATTATACAAGCAGTGCAGCAGGAAAAACATGTTAACATTCATTATAGGATAGGAGGGTTGTATTGTTTTTTTGTGAATAGTTTTTTTTGCTTTGGAAGGTGATTAGTTGATAAATCACGTCAGGCTGTGTAACCATCCTGACCATTTGTTCTTTGCAAATATCACTGATTTATCACTTGTTTTTTTTTACTTTATAGTGCACATGATTTATGGACCACTAGATCCAGTTAATCCACATCCTGAGTTTATCCAGCTCTACCAGTAAGTAGTTTATATTTATATTTATTAAGTCAGTTTAAACTAACTTTTAAGTTATTATTGTCATTGTTGGTAAATAAGGGGAAATTCGTTCGAAGAGTTTGACAGCACGAGTGTGTAAATACATAAGAAAAACAACGGAATCTTTAAAAACCCTCTTTTGTGTGGAACTACTTCCTTCCGCCATGGATTCAAATCTCAATTTGCAGTTTAACAGCTGAGCTCAAGCCTCAGTAACTAATTCGAAAACGTCACTTTATAACTAGTGACGAAGAAAGCACATTGTATTACTGTATTAAAAGAAGTGTATTATGTGGAGTCGATTATTATGAGAGAGAAATGGACTGAGTGAGTGTGTTTACCTGCATCTGATACAGCATTCATTCTTCAGCTCAGTCTCATATTCACAATAAAATATTAGCTTGAATGTCCACTGAGGAAAGCGATATCTTTGTCGTACTGTCCTTTCATCTGTTAAGGGTGATTTCCGATGCTCAGTGTGTTTGTTAACTGCGTCTTACAAGCTGTTATTAAAAGTAAAAATAACTTCTGTTTCAGTCTCTTTCAATATAAAGGTCTTTACTACTGACTGTCTTTCTTGTCGCCATCTAATGGCGGAACAATGTCACAAAAATCACCATCATGAACACACACAAACAAAAGTAGCATGATGAATCTGATGAGCATGATGTTTGGCGGTTGTAGTTTTTATGTGTGCTGAAAAAAGTAGAAGCGGCGAAAGAGGAAGGGATAAGAGCTTGAGGTAAGCAGTTTTATGTTTTAGCGCCGTGTCGCTTTGATTTTATGTCGCTTTTTTATTAGCTGCAGCAAACACACTGTGCGATGATCATGCTGGATTTCTGACACTGTCAGAAAATGATCGTAGGCTATCTTTGGTCACAAGACCGTGAAAACGGCCGTCTTTGAACCTCTCTCTGTACGACATAGGACCACCGTTTAGGAGCCACGATCATAGAAATCGCCATGATTGTTTCACGATGCCAGTCTTTCGTGTGGGACAGCAGAAAATTATGTAGTGTCCCGGGCTTTAGGAGTAGTGTTGCACTATCTGTGTCTCTGCATGGTTTTATTATAAGTAAAACCAGTGGTTTCAAGTTGAAACAAATCCTATAAACAAAGATGAAACAGCTAAGCTGTGACAGCGCAAAGACAGAACAAGCTATCCCTGTAGATATTATAACATTAGAAATCTTTTATAACCACTTTTCTCTTTGTTCCTTACTTACAGGAAACTAGTGCAGAGATCCACTGTATCGGTTCTAGATGAGCATGTGAGTCATTATCCACAGCTGGAGGATCCCACAGGCTTCTTTAATGCCTACCTTAGCTTTATCAACTCATTCTGAGATAAGTAATGGAGTGGAATATTGCCTCAAATAAGTTGTTAGAAAATATTCAAATCCATTTAACAAACCGCAGTGTGAAATGTCAGTCATGGGTTTAAATGCATGAAACCGAAAGTATTGCACCAAATACCCAAACAGTCATTACAACAGAGTTTGCTCAAATACAATGCCATTACTTGTAAATACATTTGTGTTCAATGCATGAATGCTTTTATTCAATTAAAAAGGTCTTTGTATGAATTGTCTCAGGTTTTGTGTTGAAAAAAACAATACAACACAAGTTTTGTACTCTTTCTGTTTTATTATTGATAAATGAAAAGGTTTGTAGTAAAGGACTTTTCCCCCCTGAGCCGTGACACAACGTCAAAACAGCTCAAATACCAGAGAAACAATGTTTAGATCTCTTCCACATGAAATAAAGTGGCACAGTATTTTAGACATCTCTCAGAAACAGAACAGACCAAATACAGAAACAGGATGATTCCGAGGATTCATATCAAGCCACAAAGTTGGTTGTGAGAAACGTTATAGAGCTACTATATAGATACATATAAAAGCACAATGACCCAGATTGATTGGCATGTGACCAGGTCACTCAAACATTACTTGTTTAGCCAACAGAGGCCAGGATGACGTCGACCACGTTCTCGTCTGTGCTCCTAACAGTCACCTGCATAGTAACCCCATCAGCCAGAGCCAGACGCGCCCTCACCAATACATCATGACCTCCCCTAAACACACCTTCAGAAAGACAAGATCATTAACCTCATTGCTCATGTTAGAAAATTAATACTAAATACACTAAAAACACTAAATACAGGAACTAAAATTCTCTCAAAACTGAAAAACTGGAGTGATGAAGTCAGTACATACCTGCTAGGAACAGAACATGCGAGTTCTTGTTTTCAGGAACTTTGTCTGAGCGCTCGCAAGGCTGCATGCCCAAGAAGCTGATAATGTTATTTACTGCCTCTGTGAAGACAAACACAATAAAGAGATGATCATTTCACATTCTGTTATCTCCAGCCACAAAACTCTTCTTACAAACATGAAGCTTTTAACTTAAGATGTTAATTGATGGACTGGAGTCGTGTGGATTATTGCAATGTTTTTATCAGCTGTTTAAACTTTCATTCTGACGGCAGCCATTCACTGCAGAGGATCCATTGGTGAGCAAGTGATGCAATGCTAAATTTCCAATGAAAAAAAACGAGGGCGAGTAAATTTTTCAGCAAATTTTCATTTTGAGGTTAACTATTCCTTTTAGCAATCTTACCATCTAAAGTTCTGACTGTGGCCAAAGCAAATGTCTCTTCCTTCTCAAACTCATCTCCGATCTCCTCCCACGCTGCACCAAAGTTTGGTTTCAACACCTTCTGTATGTGGTCAGCGACTGTCACCTCTAAATCTTCCAGCTGAGAGGGAAACAAGACATTGAGTGAGGAATGGCCACTGATAATCTTCCCATTTTCATCAGTGTGGACTGATTTTGAAAATTCACATACCACATATTCATCGTTGTAACCGTCATCATCAGGCTCTCCCGTGTTGGGATCACAGTCCCGGACCAGATATTTCATTGTACAGCTGAACGTGCAAGAGACTAAGACAAATGCAAACAACAAAACAGAAAAATCATTAAGGGAAACTTAACATCAAATCTGCCCAAGCAAGAATAGTTGACATCTTACTGCGAATCAATCATGTCTGACCTGCTGTGGGGTCATCCTCTGGTAACCGGACCAGACTGTAGCAGGAGCTGGGCTGGCTGTAGGGGAGACTTGGTGCAGGTACATAATGTAGCACCTCGTACGACTCTGACGGCTCCATCTGGACCAGAACTCGCTGCAGCAGCTGGTCGTTCAGCGTGTTGGTGCAGTCGAACTGGAAGATCATGTGATTTGCGAAAGTGTGTTTGATACAGCGCACCACATACTCCGTCTCTGCTTCTGTTAACTGAACCGGCTCAGACGACTTGAACAGGGGACCCAGGCCCTGGAATTCTGGGATGGCTGCAAGTTGTTCTGAGGGAGAAAAATAAGGGGACCAGTTGAAATGTGGCACAGTTTGCTTCAGACAGGTGTAATGATGCCACATGCATTGTTTTGCTAATTAGCTAATCTTCTTACCTTGGTAAATGTCTTGGCGGGAAGGTGCAAGCTTTTCAGGTAGTTTGCTTGTTGCCATGGGTGCGATTTCTGGCATGAAAGAGAAAAATGAAGTGAACTTATGCAATTTGAGCAGTTTTGAGTAAGCTCTGCGATTTACCCTAAAACCCCAGGTTAAAGGCATAAGATGATTAGCATCCAAATTAGAGGCCAAACAATGGTAGAATGTAAACAAAAAGTTTTTTTGAGCATACATAATTATGAAAATATTCTGCAATGGATTATGATGAGTAATGAAGTTATTGGCCTCAGGATCATAAGCAGTGTGGGCTGCTGAAGCTCAGGTTCACACCTGTTTTCTGTTCGGTGATGGGTGCAGTGGCCAAGGGAACTGTCTTCATGTCGAACGGTTTCTCAGAGGGCTCCAGTGTGTACTGGTGGAGGGATTTCTCCAGTCCAGGGACAGATACGGACAGACCTGCATTCAAACCATTCAACAACCCTTGTTCACTCACATCAGCTAAATCAAACCAAATACAATATCAGATACACATTAAGAATCTTAAATATCCAGAACAACTGCAACCCTTCACCATTGAAGATGTAAGCAGCATTCAAGGCCTTCTGCTTCTGCTGAAGGACGTTCATGTAGAATGTGGCTCTGTCCCTGACCTCATCGTCGCTGTCCATCATACACCTGTAAGACACACACAGTAAATTAGCAAATTAAAACATTTCTCTCTAGACATGGGCAATAAGCAACATTAACATGACAATATTCTTACATTCTGGTAGATTAAACAATTTTGAGTAAAAGTGGTTAAAATACAGAAATGTTTTAAATATATACTACTTTATTTTTCCATGTGAAACCATTTTAATCCATTTAAATAAACAAGGATTTTCACTTTTTAGGTAAAATATTGTTTTATTCTCTGCTTTGCATCACTGTTTTTAATCCAATCAAATAAATGAGGATTTTCTCTTTTTAGTATTATTCTCACACAATTTTCAGTTTTGGATTTTTTTTTTTATCAAGTAGTTGAGTTTCTCTTTTGAACAAAAAAAAAAAACTTTTATTTTCTGCTTTGTATCTATTTTTCCAAATCCATTCAAATAAATGAAACTTTTCTCTTTTATTGAAAAAAAAAAAAATACTATTTTCAGTTTTGCATAGTTTTTAATCCAGTCAAATAAATATATATATATATTTTTTAAACAAACATTTGCATTGATTTCCAAACACATCTTTGTTCATTTCCTTACTCTAATACTCAAATTACCAGTATAAACACTCACTCCCTCCACACACACACTTCCTGCCATTGAAGGCCTACCTCTGCATCAGAACTAAGACGCTTGGCAGCAGGTCGTCGTTTTGAGCCCCAAACTTAGCCAGTGCACTTACAGCAGCTTTGAAGAAAAACGTGAGAGGAGAGTCAGAGCAGAAGAATGCTTAAATGTCCTAAAGCTGTTCAGCTTAGTCTCTGGAATCAGATTATCAGCCCTGCTTAAAATTACTACTACTTGCAGTCTGACTGCAGTTAATTACTGGGACACGTGTGTGGCGCTCAAACAAAAAACCTGTACCAAAGGATTTTACAAACACAAGCTTCCTAAAATCTTAAGGTGGCACGAGCAGGTCTTTAAAAGCTCATTGCAAGGAGGTTAACACATGGGTCAAAGGTCACACAAGATCACTCACCTGCCCGCACTGCCTCGCTCTCCAGCACCACACGGTTGAAGATGAAACGGATGTATTTGGAGGGAGTAGGGGTACGTGGCCCCTCTTTCCCCAGCATGTGGAGGATCTTAGTGGCCAGTACGGTGTGCTCACAATCCTCAATAAACTCACATAAGTGAGCCAAGCCTGTCTCCTTACTCTCTGGGTTTTCCTCTATGATACTAATGATACAATCCACGATGGCTCTCTTGTACTCAAATCCACCCTGCAAAAGAAAAAAAAAAAGAAACCTGTCTAATAGAAAAAGTAAATGTTTTTCAGCTTTTTTTGGCAATAATAATTAAAATACAGATCAGAAGTAAACCAGGTATTAAGGATATCAAGTGTAAATCTGGTCATGTGGTTTGGCACAAGAAAAGAGATTACAAGACTCCAGTGTAATAACAGAAGAACACACGTCCTTGGATGAGCTTACATCATCTCTCAACATGTTTGAAAGGAAGTTCATCATCACACTGTGCTTTCTGGGATACTTCTGGCACAGAGCACTGATGGCCTGGACCACAACCACCTGGAAAACAAACATGCCATTTGGTTATGAAAACACATTGTTTACAAGAACATTACCACTGGACCGATCATTTAAAAAATATAATATATGTACATAACTCCTGAAACATGATTGAATATGCATCTGAAGCATGTGTTTGTTCTCTAATTTTCTTGAAATTCACTGTCTGGGTCATGAAGTCACACCTTGAACTCGTCCGAGATCTCAGAGACGAAGGAGGAGATCTGCTTCATGAGGCGGTCGACGCTGCTCTCGCTGCCGGTCTTCAGCAGGGTGGTGATGGCCAGGGTGGCGATGCTGCGGTTGGAGTCAGTGATCAGGTTCTCCAGGTCCAGGTTGCATGCGGTCACTGCTGACGGGTGCTTCATTGCCACCTGTGTATTTTTTTCCCAAAGTGGTCATATCAACTCTTTTTCATGCCAAAATTCAGAATTCAAATGTTTCATCCTATTTAGGATGTAGTTTTTGCACTATTTGTGTGATAAAACCATGCCTTTGAACATAAAAATGTGTTCTTTGGTGTCTCCATGTGGTAGTTGATAGATACTGCAACTAGTTACAAACTAAATCCTATTCAAACCAACCTTATTAAGGGTCCGTACAGCTGCATATCGCAGAGCTGCTTTGGGAGAGCTGCAAAACAGCTGGAGAACTATGGAAAGAGAAAGAAAGAAAGACCAAATTAATCTAGTGTACTCTGTTGTGTCTGCTGGTTAGAAAGCAAAGAAGAAAGACTAACCAGACACAGCAGGAGCCAGCTCACGGGCGGTACATTTGGGCATGTGGACGATGGCAGAGGCCGCTTCATAAACCACCATCTCATGTTTATTCCTCAAGCAGCTCTCAATGAAGTCAAACAGCGGGCTATCGTGTCTGTTAAACCACATGTAGACAGACTAGGTAAGTCTACATTACAAGCAACGGCATAACGTTAATAACACCTAAATGAGCCTGAAAAAACTGATGTCCAATACACATACCCTCCCTCTGTCTCCTCCAGCAGTTTACTGGCAATGCGAATCATCATGCAGTAAGCAAATGGAGACTTCAGGCCAGATTTGGTGAATTTGTTGAGCATCTTGGTCACAGCCAGACGGTCACTCTTCCTCAGATGATACAGAAGACCCAGCGCATGGTACTGTGGAGAAAGATCCCATTTCATTAGAGAAAGAAAGACCATCAACTCATCAGACAATGGATGTAAACAACTAACCTGCACCATGATGTTATCACTCGAAGCCGCCTCCTGAGCTTCATTGACCCAGCGTTTGACCACATCAAAGCTCATCTTCACCATGTGCTGAAGAACAGATACACAAACAGAGCTTCATTATCTAGAATTATAAGTGTAATAAACAGTTAAGCGGTAAACAGACTAGTTTATATTAACAATGACAGATGCGGATGGGAAAGAAAGGGTGGTAAGAGTGTTTTGGATAATATTATACTGTTTTGTGCTGCTAGCGCCATGAAAATTACACCCTTCACCCTTTGAACTGTCATTAGCAATGTTGTTATTGTTTCTAAAAACTAAAACCGTTAAAAACCTTTTCCCTTAAATGAAAAACACTGAAATAAAATAAATTAGACAAACCTAAAAATGTTGAAAGTACTAAAATAAAAGCTAAAACGAATATAAAAAACTAATAAATATAAAAAAGAAACTAAAACTAAAATGTATATTCAAACTATATACAGTACATTTAAAATATTGATAAATACTATAATAGTATATGTCACTAAAATAATACTAGCTTGTGATCTTACCAGTGAGGAGACCAGAGCAGAGCTGGAGACGCTGGGCACTTTGTCCACAATGGCCTGTTTCATGTATCGTTCAATAGCTTGCAGCATGGTGGTCTGATGGACAAGATGGAAGAAGCACAGTTGGAAGGATCATTTATATCAGTTCCAGCAGTTTCTATATAGTTTATTTCTCACCAACAGCAAATTAAGTCTCCAATGAGTATGCAAACAGTCGAGACTCACATCAGTGATCCTGCAGAGAGCTCTGATTGCCGGTCCTCTGTAAACATCCTCTTTACCAGTCATGTCCTTTGTCAAGCTGAGACACAAACAAAACATTCATCAGTGATTTTCATAAGGTAATATCGGTGGCGTGTGCAAAGATTTCCATTCCTCATCAAATAAAACGTTCTTACGCTATATTTCTTAGAAAAAGTATATTGTAAATATCTCAAGTAAGAAATCCGCTGCTATGGCAACATGAAGTGCTCACCTGCTTGTAACAATGATCACATCCTCTGAGATGTTGGCCATCTCCTTTATAGTCAGGTAGCACATTCTTCTCAGGGTTTGCTAAAACAAACAATTATTTGTTTGTTTATTTAAGTATTTTCCAGTTAATAATTATAGTGCTTCAACTTGAAGATATTTCAGGTAGTTGCCAAAGCATTCCTAATTTTAATTTCGTTTAGGTTTTCAATACTTTTTAAATATTTAAATTTTATTTCATCTGATTTATTTCAATAAACTATTTTTTTTTTTTTAAATATATATATATAGTTTTAAATATTTAGATTTAATTTACACAATATTTAAAATGCTACGACTTTGTGAAATACAATATTATGAAAAAATTGTAATATCATAATAAATTATTTAGAATTATCTCTAATTTTTTTAATATTTGTTTTGAGGGACTAATTTCGGTCTTCACTAAAATGTTGATTCTATCTGAAAAAAAAGTGATCAAATGTATATTTATTATTCAAAACTATTTGTCTGCAACATAAGTAGACGTCTCTATAATTATTGCATTGACTAGTCTGTCTTGAATGCAGCTGCGAAAAGTTTTGAGTGATGTGTTTAGAGAGCGAGAGAGAGAGAGAGAGAGAGAGAGAGAGGGGGAGAGAGAG
>NW_015536503.1:1014826-1079813 GCF_001515605.1 Sinocyclocheilus anshuiensis | reverse complement strand
AACAAAGCTTATTGGGGGGAAAACACGAAGCAAATGTAGGCTCTTCACCGTTGATATTTGTAAGTTACTGAAGATCAATAAAGAGAACTGCTAGCACATTAGCTTCCCAATTAAAGATTAAACACACATACTACAGGATACTGCAGTATCACACAGTTAATCCGCCACTCAAAGGCAGAATTAAGTACAAAACTGGAACATGCACATTAATTTTTTTTAGAGTTAAATAAGTTAGATTTACAATTACATTAGTGCTGTGGCCTGCAGACACTCTTCCTTAGCAAAACAGCCGTCATCATTTCGGCCACGGAAATAAGCGGTTAATAACAGAATACTTAATCTACAATGTGTCAGCATGTATTTAATATTGATCTTACCAGACTCCTCATCCTTCTTGTCAAATTTCTTGATCATGTTGCGGAATGTTTGAGAGCAGTAAACGAGATGATCAGTCAGTCATTCACGCTCTTTTCCTCCACGTCAACTAGAGTGACGTATGTCGTGAGCTGGCTGAGGTGAAGATGGCGTCCACCGAGATCAAGCTTCAAAATAAAAGTTTATGCTTAAAAGTCGGGTTGACGATGAAGAGGTAGAGAGAGAGAGAGAGAGAGAGAGAGAGATTCTTATGTCTCGAAACAATTACCTTCGAATGGACGCTTTGTTACATTTGCAATTATTTATTTATTAAACGATAAAATAATTGTTTTCAGTACAAAAATATTCAACTGTCGGATTTATCAACCCAGTTTTCAGAGCTTTACATATCTGTAACCATCCAGTCGTGTATCTTATAGAGCAGTAACTGTTTAATACTAATCAGGACAACTTTGATCTGAGATGTACAGACAAATTGTGTTAATGAAAAGGGAGAGGTGTAGGAGCATTGCAAAATATGTCGAACTTCCCTCTGAGACATATGATATACTCCAATCATTATGTCTCTTTGTAGCTTGAGTTTAGAAATTGACCAAACAATCTTGCTGACAAGCCATACGAGTCTCACTACTGTAGGTAGGCTAATAAGCCCATTTGAAATAATTTTCTGTAAAACAGCATTAAATCTAACAAACGTGACAAGCCTAACATGACGCGTTTAAATCAAACCCCATTATGTCACCTGTTAATACGTTCCATTGATTTTCAGCATTGCTAATTTGTTATGCAACTGAACAAAAAACTTTTATTACATTAGTAAATTAGAGATAACATGCCTCAGTACGTTACAAAAAAATATATTAAAGTCAAATTAGTGACATAAGAGTTCACTTTCTCTTTCCAATCTGCGCCAGCAAGCGCGCGTTGTCGTCCGCCTTTTACCAGTCATGTCCTTTGTCAAGCTGAGACACAAACAAAACATTCATCAGTGATTTTCATAAGGTAATATCGGTGGCGTGTGCAAAGATTTCCATTCCTCATCAAATAAAACGTTCTTACGCTATATTTCTTAGAAAAAGTATATTGTAAATATCTCAAGTAAGAAATCCGCTGCTATGGCAACATGAAGTGCTCACCTGCTTGTAACAATGATCACATCCTCTGAGATGTTTGCCATCTCCTTTATAGTCAGGTAGCACATTCTTCTCAGGGTTTGCTAAAACAAACAATTATTTGTTTGTTTATTTAAGTATTTTCCAGTTAATAATTATAGTGCTTCAACTTGAAGATATTTCAGGTAGTTGCCAAAGCATTCCTAATTTTAATTTCGTTTAGGTTTTCAATACTTTTTAAATATTTAAATTTTATTTCATCTGATTTATTTCAATAAACTATTTTTTTTTTTTTAAATAGGAACTGTGTGTTATTATAATTTTGAACAACAACCCAAGAAATAATAAACACAGATAAATCAGCCAGACTTGTATTGGACAATAACTGTCTGCCTCTGCAAATTTTGTGTAAGAAATTGTGTATAATTTTGTTACTGTCATTAATTAAATTATACATAATGCAATATGTAACTCTAATAAAAACAGTTAATGGGGCTGTACATTTTCTTACATCATTAGACTGGAACAGTCTTGTCATGGCAAAGAAAGCTTCAGTGGCCTCTGTGGTTCCAAAGTGCTCACCCTGAAAAATGAAGGAGGTTAGTGATGGATCAGTCCACATAGAGAGAGAGAGAGAGAGAGAGAGAGAGAGAGAGAGCGAGAGAGAGAGAGAGAGAGAGAAGAATGAAAAACTGTAGTGGAAAGCTGCTGGAAAAGTACGATATAATCATGTACCTGGTTGAGCAGGTAGATGATCTTTGTGAGGATGTGCAGACATCTTCTCGGATTGATTGGTGTCTCGTTGAAAATCCGAGCCTTTGAAACATACATGCAATATAATACACAGTGCGAACGAGACATTTATCTGATTTAAAGATTCGGATGCATCAAACTCACCTCCTGTAGTACAGCGCTCTTCTCCAGATGCTGAAAGGGGTTCGAGCCACTTCCTAAACACATCAAAATAGATCTATCGATCATCTAAATCTATGCGTCTTCATTCAAATACAACATCAGGTAATAAAATAACCTATAAGGTATTAAATTATAAATCATAAGATGCCATTTATTTTAGAAACGCACTCATAGAATAAGTTAAATAGCATCTATATGTGACTCTTCGTCTGAGTTAGTTCACTTCAAAACAGCAATATTAGTCACACCTATGAAATGTAAAACCTACATGCAAAGTAAACTAAAACCAAAGGGTAAGATCTTCTAAATCTGAACTGTCGGAATATTATCCATTAAGAGCATTATAGGAGAGAATAGCATCTATGTGGCCCCTTTTGCAGTAATTCATCCAAATTTTAATCAAACTCAGTAAGAAATCCCCTTCAATCTGCGCCAGCAAGCGCGCGTTGTCGTCCGCCTTTGCGCGCAGGTTCTTGGCTTTGGCAATGTTGAAGAGGATGTTCATAATGTTGGTGGGGACATCGAGGGATAGAGTGACCTGGCTGCGTCGGTCGCTCTTCGCACTGTTACGGTACAGTTTACTCCTGAGCTGCGTCTGGCTCAAGTATCTGTATTTGGACGCGGGTATCGTCCTCCTCTCGCGCGGCTCCTCGGAGGAAAGCGCGTGTGCCGATTTGTACAGGAGGTTTAGACTGTCCAGCAGGGAATTTGCTGGTTGCCCGTTATCATTTGTCTCGGAGAACACTTCATTGCTGCAAAGAAAGTTGGACACGGGGTCGTACGTCGGTAAGCAGAGGCTGGAAACCGGTGCGCAAAGAAGTGCCAGAGCGAGGAGGGTCCGGGCGAGCCACATCGTTTTGCCCTGTTGAACGGAGGCGCGTGGTAATACATACAAGGCTTTTAGATGAACATTTTCTGCGTAATGATTACTTTAGTCAAACTTTTTGTAAGAAAGATTGTATAAAAAGTGTCCTGTGCATCTACACATGAAGTAAATGTTCAACGAACAGTGAAAATAGTCTTCCTTTTTTACTAACTCGTGTTTTTTCTTTTGTGGAACACATAAGGTGGTGTTACCCTGTCACAATTCACTTTGTATACTACTATACTAATTGCATACAGAAAAGAATGTAGCCTAATGGTGACAAAAGCTATCAGTCTCTAATATTCTCGTGTTCCAGAAATAAAGTCACACATGTTTGGAACAACCTCTGTGTAATTTATGTCAGAATTGTTCTTTCTCAGTAAACTATTACCTTGAATCTAATGCAAAAGTACCTTACCTGCACCGTTTCAATGAGGAGAATCTTCTGAAGTGAAGCACTGTTAGGTCAACCAGAACTTTTGGATCGTGAATCCAAAGTGTTATTAAAAAGGCAAGCAAGTCAACAACTCAGTGTCAACTTAATGTCGCACTGAATCATAAGAGTGATTTAGTGGGTTTGATATCTCCCTGGCTGCTCATAATATCCGCTTGGACTGTTTGCCCATTGGATGTGCATTTATTTAGTATAAACCTAATTACGCTGCAGTCGTACGCCAGCAATAACGTCATTTATTGGGATCCTCCCAGTAAAATAAGGAGGTGATTGATGCGCTCGTGCACCCAAGGCGCGTTTAGAACAGATGAGCTTAATATTTTGAGCCAGCCTGTGATTATCTGAAGGAAAAAAAAAAAAAAGGTTGATCATCTGATCAGGTCCTGTATCACGACCGGCTACATACTACAGCTACATACTAAATAAATAAATAAGTTGAAAATTTCAGCTTATTATTGTAGCCTATTTTAGCTGTAGATTAATTAACCAACCCAGAACCCAGTCTCACGAGAAAACATTACTGTTTTACAAGATGGCGATCTTTCGTACGAATTTGAATGAGTATGATTAACGCATGGATGGGATTGTATAAATTCCTACAAATTAACCACCAATTTGGCAAAACGTGATATAGTTACGAACTGCTGTGAGATTTATAGACTGTAAAAAAAAAAGACAAGGCATCTCTACTTCCTTCCACCAGAGTCAAGGCAACTTGGTGGCCATCTTTGAAATGCACCTTGGGCAGCTTTTTCAGTCATGTAGTGGGGAAATATCAAAACCAAAGCTATTCACCAATCACCAATGAAATCTGACAAAACTGTCAAATTATGTTTTGTGCTCAAATAGCATTAAAAAAGCCTTTTCAGGCTATGCCAACCAAAGCACATGTGCAGTCCTTTCTATAGCAACCACAGCTTCTAACTGCAGCTTAGTGAATGTCGAGACTATTCCCCCATATTGCCTGCTGCACTTTCTCCCATTCATAAGTGCACTGTCTTTGTATATCTAAAGTCCTTGCTTCCACTGTAGAAAGTGAAGCCAAAATGTCCCAAGATGCCCGCTACCATCTTGCACTGATAATGTCATTTGTAACCTGAGTTTGTGTGAAGTTGATCATTAAAACTTATTAGAAAAGCGTTTATGACCAATACTGCAACCAGCAACTGGGGGCGATCGAAATGCTTTTGCTTCACTTTTCAGGATGTGTGCAGGAACCTTGATTGGATTAACTTAAAAAAAAGACTTTTAACCTGCAATGTAGAAATCAATAGGCCCAGGAACACGACAAATACTGTAACAATACTACAGTGTTAATATAAGCCATTATTAATCTAATAATCTTAAATAAACTAGTCATCTAATATATTTAGCTACAAAGTAACATCATCCTTTTATTTTTTTCATTCAGATGATCATTCTGATAGTGTTCAGTATGTTATCATGTGCAACAGTTACCTATTTGAACAATTTATAAACAATTTATTGTTCGTTATACACACTAATTGACCACTCTATGTCAGAATAAAATAGTTATAAGGTTTATAATTTAGGCAAGGCAAGGCAAGTTTATTTATATAGCACATTGAGATGATAGTATGCTGATTTAGTTACTGCTTTGACATGACTACTGAAACTAAGGTCTGTCTCCAGAATCACACCAAGATTCCTGACTTGATTTTTAGTTGTTTGACCCCTAGAGTCAAGGTATGCATTCACCTTGAGAACTTCATCTTTGTTTCCAAATGCAATGACTTCAGTTTTTTCCTTGTTTAACTGAAGAAAGTTCTCGCACATCCAACTGTTAATTTAATCAATGCATTGGCAGAGGGAGTCAATGGGGCTGTAGCAATTTAGCAGGCATATTGAGAATTTACCCACTCATCTAAAGGCATTCAGTACCATGGACAGCGCATCAATTTATTTAGTTTGCATCTGTATTAAGCCATTTATAAGATTTAAAAGGGTCTGTTCTATTGTTCTCTCAGTTTTCAGGGTCAATTACCATATCAAATGTTTGTCCATTTTTAGACTTCCCTGTGAGTTAATTGCACTGCAGTTTATGCTTATAAGTTTAATGAGTTTTCTTCCCACCTCGCTTTAATGATTAATTGCTTTGCTATCAAGGGCTCAGAAGTTTGGAGACTTCATAAACAATCACCTTTATACATTGTAAACATTGTGCATTGGGTTGGACGATAATATATTTATTCCACATGACGTTAAAAGGAAGCTCATTAAACCTTAAACACTACAGGCTACATTTTAAAGCAGGTGTAAAGAGCATCTGTTCTCTGTAGTGTACACAATGAAGTTCACTCAGGGATCCCCTTAGACACACTGTACCATAGTCTCGAAATTGGACTATGGACCTCCTGCTACACGGGCCCCCTGCCGCTGGGACATATGTAAAGAGCGAGAAACCTCGGTATGCAACAGGGAGCAGCTTGCTTGGGGGATTATATAAGACAGAACAGAATGAATGTCAAAGGAGGGTAAAAATAATGAGGAAGGAAACACATACTTTCACAAATGTGCACATATCAGCCACCCACAAATGCAGATAGTCTATTTGCTTCAAATACACACACACACCACCTCCGCCTGCCCCCAGGAGACACCGTCCAGACACGACTCGACAAACATTTCTGAGGAAAAGCCAATATGGCAGCATTTATATACACCACAGTGCCAAGCTCAGAGAACACGGTCCAAAATCAGAGGTCACGATGTGAAAATGTTCTCACGCACACACCCACCAACCCACAGCGAGCTATATAGCTCATTCAAAAATATATTCATTTCATTTTTTTAATTGTCTCGCGTATTAGTTTTAAAACAGTCAGATTAAGAACATTTTAAGAACAGAACCATTAGTGCAAAATGGTAAACCTCATGGTAAACAGGTCATAAACACATAGTTGGTTATATTAATAGTGCATTAGAATCATGACCTCACTTACTAAGCATCAAACTATTTTTAAATAAAAACATGGCATATTTGTAAGAAATTCATAGGTAAGCATGTATCACTCACTACAACAGTGCAACAACGTGTGGTGCTATAGAAGTGAAATGTAAATATGACAGAATATTTTTTTCCGTCATCTAAAGCTGCGATAAACTAATATACATATAGGATAGATAAAAATAGTATTTTTAGTCAGATAAATTTCAGTTTAGCTGTTAAAAATAGCACATTTCTCCTCAGGACCCAGAATTTGTAAATAGATAAGTAAATGTAATTAAATTAATTTGCTAATAAATAAATAAACCTGAATGTCTTTAGCATCGTTTGAACAATCACCTCTGACCATTTATATTGGAACCTGAAGCCTGAATTCTGATTAGCACTTTACCTCTCCTCCCCAGAATACATTGACTCTCACAGTCCTGTTTGGAGCTGAAGCGGTTCCTATTTCCTCCACAGCCACCATACACAAAAGGACGGCATTCTCCTGAGACAGTGTAGTAGTACCAGAGCAGGACGTATTCAGTGCAGTGGCCCTCAGACATGGGTTCAAGGCACAGATCAGCAGCTGGGTCTGCATTTAATGGCAGCATAATCAGTTTCAAGGGAGTATAAATGCATTCAAACTAATGTTCTAATGAAATTAATGTAAATTACATTATATACACATATATATATATATATATATATATATATATATATATATTACATTTAAAATAGACAATTAAATCATGTAGCTGAGCTGCTTATATACCACTGTCTGCAAGAATGCAACAATTAATCTAACAAAAGTTCTACTTTTTAATCAAAATTTATCTTGGATTTCACTGTCAGTCAAATGTTCTGTCTCTGTCTTATCTCTTTTTCTCTGTCTCACACACATATGCACTTGTATACACGCAAGCTTACACATTTGCAGAGTGATGATTTGAATATTGTTTTTATCAGTGGATTAATTCTGCTCTTATCTGTCTGTTTCCGTTCCTTGTGTCTCATATATACTGTGGATGTGACAGAAATAGAAAAAAATAAAAAATAAAAAAGTAGTGCATAAAATAATCTTGTCCACGTCTTATGCAATGCATTGCACTTTTGGTGCCAGGACCATTATGGTGTACTACTTTGGACTACTTTCCTGGACATTAAACCAAAATTCCCACTGCAAACCCTTTTTATTCAAGGACCAGGTTTAATTTGTACAAAAAATCAGACTATAATGCTTATGTGAGCAGTTTCTGTTGCTGTATTAACGCGTTAAAAGCACTTGGAGCAGCAGTCAGCAGAGGACGATGTTCTCCTCTTTTACTCCACACATACCTGAGTGGCGTTTGAGTGCATATCTCTTTTCTCTCTGCTCTCCATCTCCCTCAGTACTGGCTCCTGAGTGCAACAGAAAAGCATATATTATATACAGATTTTACATTTAAAGGAATAGTTCACCCAAATTGGCTAAAAATGTACTCACCCTCAAGTCATCCAAGATGTAAATGAGTTTGTTTGTTGATTTGGAGAAATTAAGCATTACATCCCTGGCTCTCCAATGGATTTTCTGCTGTGAATGGGTGCTGTCAGTACGAGAGTTCTAACAGCTAAAAACATCACAATAATTCACAAGGCTACAATCCATCAATTAATGTCTTGTGACATGAAAAGAAACGTGTTTGTAGTAAACAAAACCATCATTATGGTATTTTAACTTTAAACTGTTGCTTCTGACCAAAAATCAAGTCCATATTCCATAATAATGCTTCCTCCTGTGAAAAAGTACATCCCCTGTTGCCTTCTCACATCAAAATCCACAGACATATTTGTTTTGAACTATTTTGGACTTGGTGCTTAGTTTCCTGATTCAGACAAGACAACTTTTCACTGCATAAAACAATATTATGGATAGAGGACTCATATTTTAGTCAGAAACAATGATTTGAAGCTATGCATGCAGACATTAATTAATAGACTGGAGTCGTGTGGATTACTTGTGGATTATTGTGATGTTTTTATTAGGTATTTGGACTCATTCTGACGGCACCCATTCACTGCAGAGGATCCTTTGGTGAGCAAGTATGTAATGATACATTTCTCCAAATCTGATGAAGAAACAAACTCATCTAACTCTTGGATGACCTGAAGGTGAGTAAATAAAATAAAATAAAAAATAATAATAATAATTCATTTCGGGATTAACTACTCCTTTAAAACCAAGTGCAGCACTATGTCATTGCACAAACATAATCACATAGGTGTGCATGTGTTACAGGTTAACATCTAGAAGACATCCGGATGGGGTTTATTTCATAATAATGGTGGTATATTTATCTTATATTACATGACTATTTACTGAATTAATTAAGTACACTGACATGAAATACTGATTTGAGTTGACATGATTTTATTAAATAAGAAAGATGCCCGATTAACCTTTGCACATTTCCAAGCAACACAGACACACAGTAGTGGCAGTAGCGTCCTAAATTAATCAAATGAATTGTTTTTGAATGAATCGGTTGAATGAATGATTTGATGACTCGCTCATAAAGATGTTTAGTTGTCGCCACCTATGGCCTAACAATGACTGACTGTCTGGACCATGCAAACACAGATAGATAAAAAAATAATAATAAAGATCAAGTGTTTGTGTAGTAGTGGAAACGTTATCGGTCATCAGTGGTTTTGAACATTCTTTATTCTTTTTCCTTAATTTATTCTATGACATACTTAATTGATGATGAGAACCAGTGTTGCTATATGATTGTCTGAAAAGTCTATTTCATTCATTAATTCTGTTTCATCCATCTGAAGTGTACACCATATAATAATGTAGCCAGCTAGATAACCTGTACTATGTCTTGGTTTTGGTCATTGAAATTAACATCAGGCTGCCATGAGCAATTACTATATGGTTGGAACTAAAAAAACAACAACACAGATTTTGTTTTTTTGTAGTGTGACTCAGTTGCTTAAAATAACACAGAAGTAGACCATGCAGAACCTTTGCGTATGACTTCCTGTTTTCCATCAGGGAAAAAGAACTGAATGGTGTTTATGGATGAATGAACTCAAGTACAAAGATGCCAGATCAAGACTAATGTTCACAAGACACAGCAGAAGTTAATTTGAGCATAAAACTAATTATATAAAACTAGAGTTTCCCCATCCAAACCCTTCCAGCCAGGCCCTAAGCACAAAATATAGGGATGATATCATATAAGAGACAAACCATGTAATAACATATTGGTTCAAAGCAGGAATATACCTACTTGTAACGTTGCCATATGCTAATGTTGGCTCAGACTCTGAAACAGCAGGATGAACTGTAGTGGTCTCGTCCTCCAACTCTTCATCCCACACTTTGGGGTGGGTGAGCAAGAACGGAGAAGCAGAATCTGCTCTTCTCTCTTCCCTTAGGATACTCCCATCATCTGTATCATCGGTGTTCACCATCAGGAGTTTCCTTTCCATATTTCCTTTCCTTTAGTTAGAAACATAACCATGCTTTAGGCAAATGTCATTAGGCTAAAATCATTAATTCATTTAATTTCATAATCAAACAGACAGTAATTCAATCATTTGATTTTTTTTTTTAAACCAGAGAAGTCATAGCTTAAAAAAAATGATAAAAACAGTCCCAGTTTTGTTAATTTAGTTTTCGTATTCATGAATGACTTCCGAACAGTTTTTCTTCAGCAAGAGAGCCCATAAAAACACAACAGATGGTGGAACCCATGGGGTCCTGAGGCCTCCACAACAGGGGCCTCCAAACACATATACTGAGAGACACAAACGCACACAAATACACAAAATCACACACTTCTAACCACCCACATACATGTGGTAATGAAGCTCTGTTATTCAGTCATAATTTCACTTAAGTGTACCGCAGTACAGTGCACAACTGAGTAGATCTTTATGGAGGTAGAAGCCATGTTTAATTGAACGTGAATAGACAAACAATCTATTTAGTGGAATGTATTGTTGTATATCTTGTCATTAATTGTTTAGCTAACAGTCTGATCGGATACGGTAAGACGGAATGCACTGCAAAATAACTCAGTTTTTACTTCTTTCTCAGTATTTTTGTCTTGTTTCCAGTACAAATATCTAAACATTGTCAAATCAAGATACATTTAATTCAGAAGCAAAATGACTTAAGATATTAGGTCTTGTTTTCTGAAAAATTATCAAAAGTAAATGTCTCTTTATTAATTTTTAGATATATTTGTACCGAAAACAAGAAAAAAATACTATGTAAGATTGTACGTACTTTACTTAAAGTGAGTTCACCCAAAATGAAAATTAGCTTGTGTTTTACTCGCCCTCAAAGCATCCTAGTTGTATGTGACTTTCTTCTTTCAGACGAATCCAGTCGGAGTTATATAAAAAAATGTCCTGGCTATTCCAAGCTCTATCATTGCAGTCAGTGGGTGTTGCAGTTGAACAGTTCACAAGTCGTCAAATAAAGCGTGCGCATCCATAATAAAACGTGCCTCACATGGCTCCGGGTGGTGAATAAAGGCCTCCTGTAGCGAATCCATGCATTTTTGTAAGAAAAATATCCATATTTCAAACGTAATAAACACTTTTTTTCTCACTTCCGTTATGTGTCACACGCGGAAGCCGTTCCAGCGGATGACGTAAGACGTCGGCGTTGCGTGATTAGTGACAAACGCGGAGAGAGAACAAAAGCGGGTGTTGCAGTTGAACAGTCCACAAGTCGTCAAATAAAGTGCGCACATTCATAATAAAACGTGCCTCACACGGCTCCGGGGGGTGAATAAAGGCCTTTTGTAGCGAATCCATGCATTTTTGTAAGAAAAATATCCATATTTCAAACGTAATAAACACTTTTTTTCTCACTTCCGTTATGTGTCACACGCGGAAGCCGTTCCAGCGGATGACGTAAGACGTCGGCGTTGCGTGATTAGTGACAAACGCGGAGAGAGAACAAAACAAAACGCCGGTCATGAATTCGAAGTACAAACTCAGGATTTGCAAAAAAAAATGTCAGAGGATTTCAATATAAACCAAGAGGAGACTTTTGGTTTTCCTTTGCTAAAGTAAGGAAACTTTGCTTCCTTTGCTCCTATAAACAAACTCGCGAGACTAGCATATCTCAGAGGCGCGCGCGCTGCGCATACATTCTGCGTCATCCGCCGGAACAAATTTTTGGCTGTTACGGTTAGAATCAACAATTCACATTACGGTGAAATTTTTTTTATCTCAGATTGGCAACAAAAAAAAAAGTGTCTGGAGTAGCTTAAAACAGAAACGGTGCGACTCAGTTTTGTTGTGTCACAACACACTACTCACATTCACACGCACACACACTTATTTATATTACACACAAAATAATATATTCACATAATTACTGTTAGGAAACCTGTTAAACTGCTAATACACGGAAAATGCAAAACTAGTAAGAGACCATCACCAATTTCAACAACCTTTATCCATCTCACTGAAAATGCCTCATGTTTTAAGATCGTCTGCTGATTCTGTGCTGAAGTACAGTCCACCTTTATCTAAAGAGACTCTGTGAGTGCAGCTTGCTGAACACTCTCCATTCTTATCAACATCAAGAGATGCCTAATTGTGGCTAAAGGCGGCCTTAGCGCAGTGTTTGGTTTGATAGCTCAAATCTTCATCCCAGCAGAAATAGCTCCTACCCCCCGTCTCTCTCTATCTCTCTCTCATCCTGTCTTTCTTGAGGTTAATTAGGGCCTTGTCCTCCTCCACGGTTCCTCCACATGGGATTGAGTGAGATATGAAGATGGCCATAATTACACTGGCTTGACTATTTATCCATCTATCTGATGAATCACACAGACATAGGAATAATAAATTCAGCTCTATTATTGTGTAGATATTATTGTCTAAGTGTAGGCAGGTTGGTCATACCTTTGGTCCCATTTCACCTTTAGGTCCAACCGGACCAGGCCGACCCGGAGCCCCATTAGCTCCTGGTGCACCAGGAGATCCCTTAAACCCTGTGAAACCTGGGAAATCAGTCGAACCCTGCAGAAGAATGGGTTAAATAAATGATTTTGAAGATTTAAATGAATTAAAATGAATATATTTGACAGGGAAACGATTATTTTGAATAACAGTTATCCAAAATGAAATCCCCTCATGTACATATATAAAAATTTGACATTTGATGATGCAAGTATGGTTTTCTAATGTTTGTTGTGACATGATAACAGTGTTATTTTAGTATTATTTATTTATAGACTATTTATAATTATTTTTACCTTCCCTCCTTTTTGTCTAGGAGCTCCATCAAGACCGTTCAGACCACTATCACCTTTTTCTCCCTAAACATTAACAATAACAATTAATCCTATACTTAACCTTACAATGATGATGAGGTTATCAATATCTGTTTGTGTATTGACTCACCTTTCGTCCTGGGATACCGTTTAGTCCTGGAATGCCAGGCCTGCCAGGGTTCCCAGAATCACCCTTGTGATTTACAGTCAAAAGAAATGTCCTTAGTGGTTTATTTAATCCAATTTCCAATTTAAGATGAAATTTAGCCAAAAAATACCTGTTCTCCATCCAGTCCTGGACTCCCTATTCGACCAGGGAAACCTCTAAAGCCCTACAGAAAAATAAGTGTTGTGATTCAATGGTTACAGACAGGTAAGTAAACAAAAAGTAAAGACAAGATTGACATTTCGTACATTCTCACCTTTAATTCCTGTATCTCCAGGTAAACCAGGCTCTCCTGTCTCACCCTGAACACACAAACCAATGAGTCTATGTCCATGAATGAAGTGTGTTACTTAAAGAAAAGAAAATAAACACACAGGAAAGCCTACTTATTTAATCATTCATCTAAATAATGTAGTTAGTAAGAAAGGTTAAGGGAACAGTGTTCTCCCTCTCAGGTACCCCTGTTGCTTGGACAAATTTCTTATGAATTAATATTTAATTCAGTTGATTCATATTCCCACCTGATCTCACTTTCGGCCCTGCAGGCCCATGTCTCCCTTATCACCTTTCTCACCATCCAATCCATGTTCTCCATTACGACCCTGTGACAACTCTCTGCCGATCAGTGGTATTTAACAAAAGTTATACATGCAAAATGCCTAAAAATCTAAACATCTCAAACATCTGTTATGCAAATATTACAACAAGGCTACCTTTTCCCCATTGGCGCCTGGCTCTCCTGGATCTCCCTATGAAAATAATTGTACCTTCACACCCAACATTTACTGGATATAACATGCCATTCAAAACAATATAATCCATACTAAAAAAAAAATGCAGCAATTTCAATTTCAAGAAATATAGTGCATATACTTCATAGTAGTGCTAATTTTGACCTTTTGTCCTACTGGACCGCGTGTGCCAAAAGGCCCCATGCCTCCTTTAATACCAGCCTCACCCTTCAGCCCCTGAAATTACATGAAACAAGTGCTAGAAATTCATTTTATATGGTCCAAATACATGACTCTCTACTGGTACCATACATACACTACCGTTAAGATCTTGAAATCTCTTATGAAATATTATTACAATTTTAATATTGTCTATTTTAATATTCTCTAAATATTTTTTTATTTATTGCAGTGATGGCAAAGATGGATTTTCAGCAGCCATTACTCCAGTCTACAGTTTCAAATGATCCTTCATAAATCATTCTTCAAATATGTTGATTTGGTGCTCAAGAAACAATTTCTTATTATCAATGTTGAACATTTTTGTGGATACTGAGATGCATTTTTCCAGGATTCTTTGATGAATGGAAAGTACTGCAATTATTAAATAGAAAGAAGTTTTTTTTTTTTTAATGTAAATGTCTTTACTGTCTTTTCATTCATTTAATGCATTACTGAATACAAATATTCATTTATTTAAAAAAATCGAACGGTGTATAAAATACCTTTGCACCAGGTGGACCATCTTCACCCTTCTCTCCTTTATCTCCAACAAATCCTGGAAGCCCACGTTCACCCTGCCATGTAAAATTCAGACTGAAGGTCAACATACATTGCCCTGTATCTGTCATTGATTTATACTTAATTAAAAACTCAGTTTGCACAGTCTAGTATGGTCTTTGTGGGAAACATTATAGTGAAATGAGAATTTAAAATGCAGAAATATCTCACTGGCTCTCCTTTTAGACCCTTATATCCTCTGGGTGCTGGCATGGAGAGAGGACTACCCTACTGTCAGACTCTGGGCCAGGTTTTGTGTGTGTCTTTGCTCCCTCTGTGAAGCGTGCCGGCCGCGCCGTTGTCATGCCCGCCAGCCGGGGCTTTCTCCAGCCCGCTGACCGGGCTGATGTCAAGCCCGTCAGACGGGGCTATCTCCAGCCCGCTGGCCTCGCTGAAGACAAGCCTGCCGTACGCTCAGAACCAAGCCGCCCAGAGGTTATTCCGCCTTGGCGCCCAGAGCTGACAGATCCATGGTGCCCCGCTCTGGAGGCCTCCCGTCTGGTAACCCTACTCTTAGAGGTCTCCAGAGCGCCCACCCCCCCTCCCCATTGGATGTTTTGGTGGCGTGAGGACACGCCTTCTGGGAGGGGGGAGTAATGTCAGACTCTGGGCCAGGTTTTGTGTGTGTCTTTGCTCCCTATGTGCTCCGTCTTCCAGTTTCTCTGTCTCGTGTTTTGAATTCTTTGTTCCCAGGTGTTTCCTATGTTGATTGTCTTATTAGTTCCAGGTGTCCCTTGTCTTCCCCTCATCAGTTCCTGTGTATTTAAAGTGTGTTCTAGTTCTTGTCCTTTGTCAGTCGTTGAACGTCATCCTGATGTGTCGAGTCCTGTGATCCCCAGCCTTTGTTAATAAAACCCTTTTGATTTATTCTACTCCGTGTCTCCTCGCTCCTTCGTTCCCGTGTTCCTCGTGTGTGTGTGCACCGTGACACCTACAAAACCAATAGTTTTGGTAGTTGGTGAAAGAATCAGAATAAACACCATGCAGTTATTCAATCTAGGCTTATGCTGTCCTTACCTTGTCTCCTCTGTGACCAGGCACACCTTTGTCACCCTGTCAGTCAAAAAGTTTTGCCTTTATTAATTTTGTCTGGCATATATTCTAGACAATTGAGACTAAACTGATATGTCAGATGGGCTGTTAAATGTTTCTAGGGTTGTAAGTGGTATTGTTTAGACACTACAAATGTTCACTATATATGTGAATCTGTCATACAGTTATGCTGAAGAAAATAAAACCAATATCATTCACAATTGACGCAGATTGTGACGTTAGAGCGAGTGTGTATGTCTGTAAAAAGAAAGTGCTGTTCACAGCAATTTCAACCATACAAAGATTGGCTTTAGCAGAGAAAGATTTGAAGAGAAGGCACTGGCAAGTCAATACAGAGAGAAGAGAGGCTCTGTGAGCACAGCAGTGCTGTCAAAGCTGCCTATAAGTCTTTGATCTCCAGAAAATGACCCTGGCAGAGTTGGCTTGGCTTTAATATTTAAAGCCTTTCAATCTTGTGAACTTGTTTCGAATTTCGAACTGAGATGGGTTAAAATAGACACTCACCTTTTCTCCTTTCATAGCTGTCATGCCTTTAGGACCCTTAATTAAAGAGAAAGGTCAAAGAGAAACGAGTAGTTAACACATTACAGAATCATGACATCTTACTTTATCAAAACAGTCTGTTGACCCATTCGTTTAGCTGATGCTTTTATTCAAAGTAACTTAAAAATGTGGAAAAAAAAGTCAAGCTGAGCTAGATAAGAAAGAAATAATATAAAATGTGATAATATAAAATGTGAGATAGTAATTTTTACAAAATCACTTGCAGCATCACAGAACGCAGCAAGTTTTGCCACAGGTTTTGTGTATCAAATGTTATATAAGCAATATTCGGTTTATCAATATTATGTTTCCTTTCTTAAAAAAAAAAAAAACATATTGGATATATTTCTTTTACCACCAAGATGGTAACCAGATTATATTTCTATACACTATACCATCGATATAGTAAACCGTCTATTGTGCCACGTTACGTAATCAATTAACAAATCAATCTAGAGAAAGAAAATACAGCAAGAAAAAGAAAGAAAGAAAAAAAAGAAATTCAAATAAAAAATAAAATAAAGTAAAATAAAAATAAAAAATATGATAGATAATCATTACCTATAGTGACATTATATGTTTATATATTATATATTATATGAGGGGTGCTATAGTGACATTTGAGGGATGCTATAGTATCTGCCCATGAGTTGGAATCACATGTGACTTACCATGAGACCTGGAGGCCCCTTACCTCCGACAGTGCCTTTGGCTCCCTTATAATGTTGAGAAAAAGTTGTTAAAAGCATTTAACACAAAATTAACAGCAAATAACACACAGAAAAAACATGCCACTGTTTGAACACTTGGGGCCAAATTTACTAACAGTCTGCACCAGTACAAACCCTCTTTTGGCATAAAAAAAAACTACTGTCAGGATTGACTAAAGCAGTGTTTCTCAACTGGTGGGTCGCGGAGTGTACAGTCAAGAAAACATCAACAACAAAAAGCGTAATTCTAAATGATTTTCTGACGCGAGACGTTTATTTTGAAAGACGTGCGTGAAAGCTGTTGACACTTCTCAGATGCAGTTTAAGTAAAGAGTGCCTGAGAAAAACACGCTGTCCTGATTCAGTATCTGCGGTCAGATGAAATGTTGTCAGGCTTAATGTCAGTCTCATTATTTTATCGTTATTTTCATAACTTCTTATGAAATAAAAAGTCTCTCTCCTCAAACAAACGAACTATCCTGTCCTGTCAGACGTTATACTATGCTTGTAGCACACACTCTTCAATTGCACGCGCAAACGCGGCAGCGGGCTGTTTATCACTTCACTAAAGTGCAAAAGAAACTACGAGCATGCAACGTATGAAATAAAAGTCAAGTACCAATAAATCACATAACTGGTACTTCGTGTGTTAACTGGGAAGGATTGGCATATATGATATTCATTCTATTCAGTGTGTCAGCTGGGAAGGATTTGCATGAAGGTATGATATTCATTCTAGTCAGGAGCAGTTTGCATGTTTCATTAACAGTTCATGTTATTATTATTCACCATGTTAACTGTTTCCATAACCCAAAAATGCCATGTTATTTTCACTTTGTGTTATTTTGTACATCTCCTAACAAAGTGGGTCGCGGCTTGATGACCATGGGAAAATGTGGGTCCCATGACCAAGCCAGTTGAGAACGACTGTACTAAAGACACGCAGAGAAAAATTTGTGATCAAAAGGCGTGGACATTTTTGCAGCTGACCTTATTGCATATGCATTTGTAGAAGTTTCCCTTTCAGACACTTTCATTTATGGTACGAGAGTATTTAAATAAATCATGAAACGTGATTTCCTAGTACAGGACTTTTACTCAGCACTTTTATGTGATTGCGGTCTCGTGCAAATTTGTCCTGTTTAACAAATCTAGCCTTAGGTTTTAGAATTCATAATTTATTTACTTCAGCAACAAACTAATATGCTACTACAGAAAAAAAAATCTGAAAGAACAATTATCATAATATTACCCTGCTAACAAATCTAGCCTTAGGTTTTAGAATTCATAATTTATTGACTTCAGCAACAAACTAATATGCTACTACAGAAAAAAAAATCTGAAAGAACAATTATCATAATATTACCCTGTGACCTGGGAGCCCAGGAATTCCTCTGTCACCTGGTTCTCCTGGGATACTGTCTCCCTGGTGATAGAAGATAAAACTTTCCATGTATGTGCTAAACTCTGCGGGACATCGGCCCTCCAGGACCGAGTTTGGTGACCCCTGCTCTGGGGCTTCAAAGCAAGTGGAAGGGCACTGCTGAAATTTCACCCACCCAGTCTGACTGACAGTAATAATTTCCTAACATTGTGAATGAGGAGGCGGGGATGTCGTATGTGTGGGTGAGCTGCAGTCCAATCAGAAAGCAGGAATGATTATCTAACAGACTTTGGTTTAGGAACACACAGAGCTTAGTCACTAATAAGAGCTGACGAGAACATTGCTCAAATAACATTATTTATCAGGATGAGACTATCATGCTTATTAGCAAGAACAGATCATTACCTATAGTGACATTATATGTTTATATATTATATATTATATGAGGGGTGCTATAGTGACATTTGAGGGATGCTATAGTATCTGCCCATGAGTTGGAATCACATGTGACTTACCATGAGACCTGGAGGCCCCTTACCTCCGACAGTGCCTTTGGCTCCCTTATAATGTTGAGAAAAAGTTGTTAAAAGCATTTAACACAAAATTAACAGCAAATAACACACAGAAAAAACATGCCACTGTTTGAACACTTGGGGCCAAATTTACTAACAGTCTGCACCAGTACAAACCCTCTTTTGGCATAAAAAAAAACTACTGTCAGGATTGACTAAAGCAGTGTTTCTCAACTGGTGGGTCGCGGAGTGTACAGTCAAGAAAACATCAACAACAAAAAGCGTAATTCTAAATGATTTTCTGACGCGAGACGTTTATTTTGAAAGACGTGCGTGAAAGCTGTTGACACTTCTCAGATGCAGTTTAAGTAAAGAGTGCCTGAGAAAAACACGCTGTCCTGATTCAGTATCTGCGGTCAGATGAAATGTTGTCAGGCTTAATGTCAGTCTCATTATTTTATCGTTATTTTCATAACTTCTTATGAAATAAAAAGTCTCTCTCCTCAAACAAACGAACTATCCTGTCCTGTCAGACGTTATACTATGCTTGTAGCACACACTCTTCAATTGCACGCGCAAACGCGGCAGCGGGCTGTTTATCACTTCACTAAAGTGCAAAAGAAACTACGAGCATGCAACGTATGAAATAAAAGTCAAGTACCAATAAATCACATAACTGGTACTTCGTGTGTTAACTGGGAAGGATTGGCATATATGATATTCATTCTATTCAGGAGCAGTTTCCATGTTTCATTAACAGTTCATGTTAGTATTGTGTATTTACCATGGTAACTGTTGTTTCCATAACCCAAAAGTGATATTTTCATTTTGTGTTATTTTGTTTATGTTTAATTGACTGCAGTGGTTCATACTAACCTAACTGTATTAACAAAAACTAGTTTGAGACTGCATATTTAATAGCCTTACCTTATAGGCTGTTTATTCATCGCAGGAATGATTATCTAACAGACTTTGGTTTAGGAACACACAGAGCTTAGTCACTAATAAGAGCTGACGAGAACATTGCTCAAATAACATTATTTATCAGGATGAGACTATCATGCTTATTAGCAAGAACAGATCGTTCCGACTTATAATGAAAAAGATTGCCTAACCTTAGGGCCTGGTTTTCCATTTTCACCTGGAGGTCCCTGTACAAGAAAGGAAAAATTCACATACAATACACAATTTGTTTATTTGCAGATAGCCTATAAAGACCACACTGAAAATCTGGGATTCAAAATCTAATTTTAAACATTAAAATAACCATGGAATAGGTTTTTTTTTTTTGTGTATATTATGATAAAAGAAAGTTCTCCTATAGCTCAATTAAAATAGATTTTATATAATTATAATATAATCACAGTAATTACATTGGGGCCCAAAAGTCTGAGACCATGTTGAATATTTGGAAAACTATAGATTTTAAAGCACATACTTACCTTCAGGTGATCACAGTGGGAAATATGGGGCCCCATGTCTTCTTCTCCGTCTGTCTCTCCCATCCTCTCTCTCTACATCTTTTCTCTTTGTCTCTCCCATTCCATTTTTTGTCTCTGTCTCCCTCTCTAGCTCTCTCCCTTTCCAGTTCTACTTCTCTTTCTCGTTCCAGTTCAATCCTTTCTTTTTCCATCTCCTGTCTCTCTCTCTCTCCAGCTCAAATTCTTCCTCTATCTCCTCACTGCCCGTCTCCTCATCACCATCACCTGAACTGTATTCCTTGGTCTCAATCACACCATCCTCTTCCTCCATGTCCCACTGTGCCTCAGTTGTCTTGTCCTCTTCAATCACCCTTTCCTTGTTCTCAGGGTAGACTTTGTCTTCTCTCTCCCCCTGTTCTTCCCTCTCTCTTTCCCTGTACATCTCTGTCACAGGCTCAAGGTCTATGTTTTCTTGCTTCTTTTTCTACAAGAATAACAGAAAAATAAAGTGTGAGAACTTTTTATTGTGAGTTGATTACTGTATTTATAGTTTACTAATTCCAGAGACTTTCAGAAACATAAACAATTCTCTCTCTTTTTTTTTTACCAAAAAAACACACACAAAGTTTGCTCAAATAAACCAGTAATGGCTTTCAGGTTCAGCCACCTTCTTCACAAAACACATTTTGACTTGAATAATTAATGTGGTTGTATCATTTGAACTTGTCTTGTGATATCAGGATTAGTTTGTATCTTTTTTTAAATATTAAATTATTTTATTGAACTGTTTAAGTTGATTCGATTCAAGAATTCTCTTTCAAATGAATTGAGCTGACTTCATAAATTTTAATATTTCAAAGGAATAGTTCACCCAAAATGAACATTTTCTAAAAAAAAAAGAAGAAAAAAAACAGTTGGAAGTGTTTAGATTATGGACTGTTTTTTGTCCAGAAGCAATGGATTAAAGCAAAAACATCTTCATGATGGATTTGATTATTACAAACACAAATCTTTTTGCTTCACAAGACATTAATTGATGTACTGGAGTCGTATGGATTACATGTGGATTATTGTGTTGTTTTTATCAGCTCTTTGGACTCTCATTCTGATGGCACCCATTCACTGCAGAGGATCCATTGTTGAGCAAGTGATGTAATGCTACATTTCTCCAAATCTGTTCTGATGAAGAAACAAACTCATCTACATCTCGGATGGCCTGAGGGTGAGTACATTTTCATTTTTGGATGAAATATTCTTTTAAGTGCTATGAATTCCTCTTTTTTTTTTTTTTACGTAGATTAAACTCACTCACATTTAGCTTCTTGTTGCCTCGTGCACCCGAGGTGGACCGCTAAAAGATGATGAGATAAAATTTTACTTTGTTTCCTCCATTACATCATGCCATCACATCTGCAGCTCTCTAAGATGAGCTTATTGAATCATAAGCACTAAATATGTCACTGTAATTCAGTTTTCATCACCTTAGATCCTTGTTTGTAACGGTTTTGTCCTCCTGGTGTTCCAGGCATGTAGGCCTACACAAGACACACATGATTTGTGCTTAATTAAGATGCTTATTCTATGCGCAAATGAAATTCTCTTTTCAAACATTAAGTGAACTGTTATGAATAAGATGTTTTACCATGTGCTCAGATGAAGGGGCACTCCTCTTCACTTTAGATCTTGCCCCTTCCAGGCCGCTATTGTGGGACAAGTTTATACCCAAACAGTCTTATAAACAGGAGTTTCAGGTACATTTTTACATCACTACTTTACTGTATTTAATTACTAAATCAATCATTTTAAATGCTACAATTGAATTTAGGCATCAAAACCTTATAATGTACAATATGAAAAAAAAATCAAATTTTCATTTTGAGATTTGCTATAAGAATGCATTAAACAGTGTTATTAAATTACTAGTGTTTTATTTATTTATTGTACGATTAACTGGTAACACTTTACAATAAGGTCAATCATAAATCATTTGATAGCAATATATTTTTACAGCATTTATTAACCTTTGTTAATGTTCATAGATAAAAATGTTCATTTTAATTCATTAACTAATTTGAGTAGTTACATCAACTAACATTAACTATGATTAATAAATGCTATAGAAGTATTGTTTATTGTTAGTTCATGTTAAGTGATGTTAACAAATGAACACTTATTGTAAAGTGTTACCAATTAACTTAATAATGGTAATCTAAAATTAAAAATAGGGAAAAGTGAGCATAAGCAATTACACACACAAAATTAACTGATACTGATAAATTAAAATATCTCATATCGGCCAATAATTGATATGGTACCAATTTATTTTATCAATATAATTTAAAAATGTTATGAAGCATGACTGAAAGAATTAAACACACAAAACACACAATAAAGACTCTGGTTAAGACTGGTTTAGGAAGAACACATTTACTGACAGACATGCACAAACAGATTAAATATGAAAGAAAAGCAATATGCCATTGAATTTCACCAGTGAAAACAGGTAGCACAACATGTTACCGCAAATGAAAAACTAAATATGCAGACAACCAAAATACAATCTTTTTTCAGTCTTATCAATAAATAAGGAACTGATGAACAAATCGATGTTGAATGAGCTGTCAGGGTAATTTATTTGATTTTCTATTAAAACAACTTCATTCATTAGTGTTTTGTGCTGTCACTTCTACATGGATTATAGATGATTTAGCTTGCATTTGTTCAGTAAGTGTAAAGACAGCACATTACAAGATCTGTTCTTTATGTTTTTACCGGGCTGGTCTCTCCTCAGAGAGTGCCGGTGGTTCTTCTCAATCTATCAAAGGCACTGGAGCATACTGAACGCTAGTCGTGGTGGAGGCAGCATGGACGAATGACATCATCATTGTGTGATGGGAAAGGAGGCTCTCCCAAAGTAATGCCGGCCAGTCAGATCCTCCCCCTCTTTTACCCTTCACAGTTTCTACACACTTGAATGTCTCTCTTACAGAGTTTAGGGGAGCTCCTGTGTTAAGAAAATAAATATATTAAAGAAAACCTGTAGTTGATCAGTATAGAGCGATTATGAAGCACATTTAATGTGTCATTCTGCATTGCAAGTGCACAAACCAGAGGAATCATGACTGAAAATCAAATGCAGTGCATGCTGGGATGCCAGTGTGTTACTTCATGATATTATATTAGCTTTTCTTTGTATATTCTTGAAACTCACACTTTATACACTAAAGCTGCATTTGAGCTTACGCAAAATATTGTTTGCACTGGTGAAATTCATTGATAAAGTGAAGGCTATTTTGTCCCGCAATAAAAACAAATGAAAAGACATTTTACAATATTTATGCCAATTAAATGACTCAAAGAAATTAATTAATCAGTTGCAATAAGCTAAAACATCCAACAAACATGCTTAAAGAACGATTTCCAAAGCTCTAGTTAGTTCATGCTTCACACTAAAGCCACATGCAAGTCTTGGAGCATATCAGTGCATGAGCTGTGGAATATAAGAGAGCAAAAAGGCAAAAGAGACAGAAGCTCTTACCTCTTCTCCAGTTTGTGTTGTATTTAGCACTGATAATAACGTGGTTTCAGGCGGCTTCTGTAAAACATATAAAATGATTTAATTTGTATCACATGCTGTAAGCTGCTGAAATTAACATTGGGTCGAACAAGTACCTGCTCTGTGAATTTTGATGAAAGCAGGGGACTCGCTGTTGTTGTGTAAACCATCTAAAAGCACATTGAGAGGACATGTTAAAGTAATTAAACAATAAATTATGAATGATCCAAAAAAACAATCACAAACTATGTAAAATATACCAAAACTACAGTTAAAAAAATTTAGGTCAGCAAAAGACAGTAAGTGACAGTAAAAAGACTTTGATGAAGTACCAAGGTTTCAACATTGATAATAATGAGAAATGTTTCTTGAGCACCAAATCAGCATATTAGAATTATTTCTGAAGAATCATGTGACACTGAAGACTGGAGTAATGGCTGTATATTTACTACAAAATCTGTAAGAAAGACTATGAAGTACGTTTAATGTTTCATTCTGCATTGCAAGTGAAAAATCATGACTGAAAAATCAAGATCAGCTTTGTAAAAATGCAGCTTTGGTGAGCATAACCACTTTTTTTTTCAAAAACACCAAAAAATCGAAACAACCCCAAACTGTTGAACGGTAGTGTATATTCTTACCATTGTAATCTCCTCTAAAGACTGCGTAATCGGAGAAGTTGTTTCACCCTGTGTAAATTGTACAATTTTTTAAATAGCACAATTTTTTAATAGCATCCTATTCAACCATAACCATTTAAAATTATTAGTAATATTAAAAAGAAAGGTTTAGCAGACATTCTTACCTCATTTTCTTGTGTGTATATAGCTGTTGTTGCTGAGTATTTTAGCTGAGGACAAAAACAGAGTTCCAAAAAAAAAAAAACTTCAGCTCAATGCCATAGCATTACATAGCATACTGATGAAACATTATTCCACTGTAACCTCTATTCATCTACACTGTGACTGTGTCTGCAGTAGAGCTTCCAGTTGTGTATGTATGTGTGTTTATTGTGATTTGATTTGGTTTTAATAATACTCACCTCCTCCCCTTCGCCCTTCTCCTCTCGAGAGGGAAAAGGCTCTTCCGTGGGCACCTCGTCCTGACATGATACAAACAAAACATTAAAAAATCAATGTGAAAAGTTCATGAAAAAATGTCTTCAGTGTGTAAAACATTCCCTTGGTTAAAGATACAAACGGAAAGCAAGTGATGAGAGATTATGAGAATAACTACTCAACATTAATTAGTAGTGATTACTGTTTCTTCTTTTGGCTGTGGAGTGGGAGTAATATATTAAGGCTCTGTTAGGTGTGACGTGAATGGTGTGACTGGACTCTCCAGTGTGGGTGTGAGTGAGGGAGATATGAGGTAAACTCAGGTGATTAGCGTGGGTTGACATGTCACGTCCCATTCAATTTATTATTGAACGTGTCAACACATTATAGACAAAAATCTGATGTACTATGCAATATTTTTTGAGATTATGAATCACATCAGTGTATTTGCCATCATCGAGGTGTCTTACATTAGATTTCACAATAGGATCACGTGACGGACTTACCTCATATTCATATTCCTCGTCGTCAGATGATGCTTCCTCAACCTCGTCTTCCATGTTGTCTTGATCTTCCTGTAATTTACAGTAATAAGAGAAATGATTTCTGCCTTCTAATGATCAAGGATTAGACAGAACATGAGATGTAACAGTGTCAGTGAGAAGAGATTAGAAACACATTTACTAGACACGATTAACACAACAGACTAAAATAACAATATTGGTAAACATGCTTCATGGAGGATTTAAGTAGTTATAATTCAACCAAAATTAAAATTCCATTAAAGTCATACAGGTTGAAGGTGAGCAAATGGTGACAGAATATTCATTCATTCTTCGTTCTTTTAGTGGGAGTATAATGACTGTGATTAGAGAAATCTGTAGCATATTTGTTAGATTAATTATACATTATGATTATGTGCATTTCATATTTGATTTAAGTGTATGTTTATAAATCATTTAGGGTTTGTGCTTTTTTAAATGAAATATTTAGGCATATTTAGACAAGTCTATAATATATCAAGTATATCAGAATATTTAAGTAATCACAAAAATGTAATAGTCATAACGTTCAAATTTAGAATTAAGTTCCCTTGGATGTGAATGATGTGTGAATGTCAGGTTAGGTGCGATGATAAAACATTTACCAAACGTTTCCTTTGTCGTTTTTGACGTCCTTTATTTCCTTTGCCCTGGTTGAGAGTTTAGTGGTTGAGAATCATCATAATTTATGAGAAGGCTTTAAATAACAATCATCAGAAATATTTAGAGACATTCAGGAGGTTAGTGGCCATGACATTTAATATTTAATTGTAATGTTTAGTTCTAATTATGTCTGGTTAGGTTTTTACTATTACTACACAGATTTAAATTTTCACCAGTATAAAGATATTTGTCTATTTAATAACCAAAACCTGTTTATGGCTAATTTGACTCTTTATTATCTGATATTCTGTTAATTTACTGTAAGTACAACACAGAACTGAGCCTGAAACTCATCTATATAACCTAGCACGATCAGTTTACCTTTCCCCTCTCTCTGCTTTTCTTCTTCTCTCCAGATGTTTTCTTCCCCGTGTCCTCATGGCTGTGGAAAACTGTCTCCATACTTACCTCTACCTTCCCAGAACCCAACTGACAAAAAAATGAATGAATAAATAAATTAAAAAAAAATTACTTTTTGAAAATTATTTTAAAAGTAGCCAATAAATGGTAAGGTGTTAAAATAAACCTGAAAAAAAAAAAAAATTCAAATCAAAAAATCTATCAAAGGCACTGCAAAATCAAATTATTTTAAAGTTTTAAATACAGTAAATTGAATTGATGAGCTCTGTTTGATTTAAAATGTATTAAGCTTATGTGATGAGGTGCAGGTTTACATTTTTCTATATAAACTACACTAAAGACATACTTTAATGAGCTTCAATACAATAAAAAAAATATCACTGGCAAGCATACCCTCTCAGAGGAAGTGTTGGTTTGGAGAAATTTCAAAGGTGTTACATCACCGAAGTTGGTCTCCACAAGTTTTTCTTCGACATCTACCAGCTTGTCTTTGGTTTTACTCAGGTCAGCCTTTTTGTGAATAGTAGAGATGTTCGAAAGGGTACGACCCACTTCTTTTTCTACTACAGGCTACTTACAAAGACAAGACAAGACACTGAAGCCACATTAAAAACAACGACAACTGTATTGCTTGCATTAAATGTTGATAAAACTATATCAGAACAAATCAGTCAAGTATATCTGAAAAAAAACTGAATAAAGTGTGTTGATGTTCGGTTAGAAATGGATTATGAAAAATGATGCTGTAATTACTGAGACAGGAGCGAATGTTTGCTTACAGGACTTGATTCAGGCATCTGCCCCTCTTCAAGATCAGACTCTTCCTCAGTCAAACCCGTATCAGGTAATGACTCTTGTGGGTGACTGTACTTTACTGAGCTCTGTGGATTAGGTCTTATGATTCAGATAGGCTTAATACAGCAAGAACATTATTGCTGATAGTGGGTAAATCTACCTGACTAGTAATCAGAGTTTTTTATGATTATTATAGTAATTTGTTTACCTGAGATGTTTCATAAGTTCAGGAGGCTACTCACGGTGTATTCAGTGATGATGTTTGAGTCTGGCTCCTGTCTGTCTCCTTTCACGTCTCTGATGGTGCTGATCTCATGAAGAAGCTCCTCCATTCCATCCTGAAGTAGCCTGTCAATCAAGGCCTTCAGCAGCATGAGCTGTGAAAGTGTTTTTTTTTTTATTGTAAATGTGGTAATGTTTTACTTTAGTGTAACATCAATGCAATTCAAAATTGTAAGAATTCATGCAAATGTATAATTCATATAAGATGACAATAAAATGCATATAATGTAGCAACACTACACTACATCCTTATGGTAAATTTAAAATAATTTCATGATTTTCATTTGATGGATGCCTCCATTGAGAATTTTGCAGTTATCATGTCCCAAGTGTTCCAAATGTATATTTTTATTATATTTTATTTATAAAGCATGTTTTTAGCATAAATATTAACTATTACATCAAAAGTTTTTTAGTTATTAATAGTAAATCGTGCATGCAATTAATATTAAATATTAAAGTGAAATATCTGAGCAAAAGTGAAGTAAAAGTTCATCTGGCAGCCAGTTTTATTAGATTCCGTTATTAGTTCATAAAACACCTACTGCACTAATACATAATGTTTTATAACATTTAGTATTCTGATATCAGTAAAAATTATATAGCCATTTAATTTGCCTACAAATATTCAAATAAATAAATCTTTTCATTCAAGTCATTCCATTGCATAGTGTTGCCTCTAGGATACAAAATAACCCTCCTCCCATAATTATTATTTTAATAAATGTCCATTTTACGTAAGAAAATCAAACATTATGCCATCAGAACTTCTGCAGGGTTAAAAGCAAATTGTTTAAACATACAGAACACTTACTTTAATACCATATGAATCAAACAAGCCTTCAATGTCCTAAAATAGAACATAATGTTTACACCACATAAGATCAGTTTTGTAATGAAGTAAATTATGTATAGGCATTGAGTAACCATGAAAACCTTCATTTCAACAGCTCTCCCCGGTGGGCCAGCATCACCCTGTTAAATAATACAGCGCCAGCTATCATTGCTTCTGCAGCATAGATTTATGGAGATAACTTGCGCAATCAATGAGATGTAGAAAGCTTTGATACCTTCTCTCCTTTCAAACCCATGTCTCCTTTCTCTCCCTGCCAACCAAAGGAGAACAATTACATACAGTATCGCCTGAGAAACTTTTCATTTCTTCAAGGTTTTTTGGCAAACTATATTTTACCTTCATCCCAGGAGGACCCTGCAAACACAGAAAAATACACACACATGTAAGACCTGAAAGTCAGTGCAATATGAACGGATAATGGTCTACCTCATGAAAAACATGAAAGCACAGCCTTTTTATGTTGATTTTTTTGGTAAAGAAGCTCATATTCACAATGCCATTAATGTGAAACTCACCACCACACCAGGGGGTCCCATTGGTATGGGAAATGCCTTTTTAATGTCCTCAATTGACATACCCTGAGAACAAACACAAATATAATTTACCAACAGTCATGGTAACAAATAAAGTTTGCCTAAGCTCAGACAAACAAACAAATTACCTCTTGGAGAACAATAGGAGGACCTGGCAAGCCTGGAGATCCTGGCTCTCCTTTTTTACCTTCATTTCCCTAAGCAGTTAAAATGGCAAAAATAAGGAACATATAATGAACATAATGGATATAAACAAACCATTTAATTGTACCACAGTTAAAATTGCATTTAAAGAAAGTATTGTTGCATTATTACATGTTTGATTTTTGGATTATCTTACATTTGCACCAGGTTCACCTTTTTCACCCTATGCATTAAAATAAGAAATGATGTTAGCTAAATTTATTTCAGCTGAAAGGAATAGTTCACCCAAAAATGAAAATTTGCTTAAAATTGACACCTTCAGGTCATCAATGAGTTTGTTCTTTATCTGAACAGATTAGGAGAAATTTAGCATTACATCACTTGCTCACCAATGGATCCTCTGCAGTGAATGGATGTTGAGAGTATAAACAGTCGATAAAAACATCACAATAATCCACACGACTTCAATTAATGTCTTGTGAAGTGAAAAGTGGCAAGTTTGTAATAAATTAATTAATCACAAAGATGTTTTTAACTTCAAACCATTGCTTCCTGCTAAAATACAAGTCATCTATGTATAATCTTGCTTTCTCCAGTGAAAAAGTTGTCTTGTCTGAATCAGGAGAGAAATATGCACAGATCAAGCACCGTTTACAAGCGAAAACAGTCCAAAACAGTTCTTCACAAATATGAATATGGATTTTGAAGTGAGAGGACAAACGGGGAGGACATTTTCACTGGAGGAAGCGTTATTATAGATTATGGTCTGGTATATAAACACCTTAATAATGGATTTGTTTCTTACAAACAGCTTTTCAATTCACAAGACATTAATTGATGGACTGGAGTCATGTGGATTACGTTTAGATTATTGTGATGCTTTTATCAGCTCTTTGAACTGTATAGGATCCATTGGTGAGCAAGTGATGTCATGCTAAATTTCTCCAAATCTGTTCAATGATAAAGCAACCTCATCAACATCTTGGATGGCCTGAGGGTGAGTAAATTTTTATCAAATTTTCATTTCTGGCTCAACTAATCCTTTAAATATAATGGAATAGTAGTTCATATCAGTCTGTTGGTCCCACCTTTGTCCCTTCATCACCCTTTTGTCCTTGTTCTCCCTGGAAAAAACAGTGGTTTGATTTTATAAATAAGTTCAAAGCCATTTAGAACTACATATTACACTTACATCTTTTCCAGCTACTCCACGTTTCCCATCAACACCAGGTTTGCCCTACAAGAGAAGAGAAGAGAAGATAAGAGGAAAGAGGAAATGAATGGCTTTGTTATAGAGATTTTATGGTTTATATCTGCTGTAAATGTCACTATACTCACAGGTGTCCCAGGTAAACCAGGCATACTAGTTATCCCAGCACGTCCAGGATCTCCTTTCTCTCCTTTCTGTTAAATTAAACAGACATGCACACACACACAAAACCCTGAAAAGCACAGCATTAACTCCAGCCACTTTAATTATGATAATAATCTGCCCTTCAAGAACTAAAGATAACCTTAAAGTGCATATAACTGTTGGATTTATTATTATTATTACTTTACATATTTTAGCTAACTTCTTTATTTCAGCTGACATTAAGCAAAATGACAAAAAGTGTTCTATAGACTCATTAGCAGACATCGTGTAGACATTTGATGCACTTTAAGACTGTACACTGGTCGCACACCCTGCAATTCAGTTAATGTCACTGAAATTTAAAATATGAATCACATGATAAATTATCACAAAATACTTTTTATTAGGCCTACTCACTGGTCCTGGGTCCCCTTTCTGTCCTGGTTCACCCTGCGTACACACAAAAACGCTGATAATTATAACTTAAAACAATTACAACAACACATATGAAGAGAATGATTAGCTGTCACCATATTTTAGAAAAGTTGCACAAATTAAAATTGAAACAGAAGTAGTCAAACCTTAGATCCAGGCCTTCCTGGTAAACCATCCACACCATCTCTTCCTTTACTAGATCCAAGCTAGAAGTGAAAGAAAATTGAGCTACATTAAATAATGTTCAAGTCTTTAATTCGCCAATAATTAAAAGGCATGCCATCTGAAACATTGACAAAAATATGCAGAAAAAAATGTAATCTCAAATTTATAAGCACCATAATAAATTCATAAAGGTGGACATGACTTTATAGTAGCTCACCAGTGAATTCCCTGGAGGACCTGGTTTACCTTCAAGACCCTAAGGGAGAATAAAAGCAACCCATATCATTCTGTTTTTATTAAGTATATACATATAGTACATCAAAAGTGGAAGCCACACTTACAGGTGGTCCAGGACGTCCTGTCTCCCCTCGGAGTCCTGGGAGCCCCGGCTCACCAGGTTCACCCTTTAAAGACACCAAACACACACCCACAATTAACCCAAGGTTCCTAGAGTTTTTTTTTTTTGTATCTGTAAATTTGTATTAATTAAAAATGTCTTCTTTTACCTTAATGGCCCTGGTGAGAATGGTGTTTTCTGACATGGTGAACTAGGGAAGAAGAATGATAAGAATCTGAAGGTACTGACAATATGTATTAACAAGGATAACCATGAAATATTCAAATAAATGCTACAAAATAAATAAAAAAGAGCAATACAGGCTTGACAGCTTTTGACACGTGTAACAAACCAACCAACTGAAAATAACATGATTAGATGAATATTCATTTATGTTGAACAGCTTGATTATAATACCCAGTAAGCAGAGTAAAACTCACTCGAGTGTCTCCCGGTGGTCCCGGCATTCCCTGTAGAGAATAAAATATTAATATGGTGACTCTTGCTCTTTAATTTATCATTAGAGAGCATGACAAGAAAAACTGTGATTCTGTTATGTGAGCACAGAGCATGACTGGCCCTTTAAATACTGATTTTGTCTTAAAAAAAAAACCTATAATAAAAATAAAATCATCATTGCTTTTTAATAGCAGCACGTACCAGCTCGCCTTTCTCTCCTTTGTTTCCCTCTGGACCCTGAAAAATATGGGCATTCATTATCAAACGGTATTGACTACTCTCTTCTATTATGGTTTGTAATTCATTGGCTCTCTGGAAGTGCTTTAGAGAAGTATTCATCAAATACTGTCTACAAAATAAAGGAAGCTGCTTACTGGAAACCCTAATTTCCCAGGCTCGCCTTTTCCCCCAGGGTCACCGGGTCGTCCTGGAAGACCGAGAGGGCCCTGACATTGGAGATAAGGAGAAGTGTGAGTGTTATAGACTTTTTGCTTTGAGCTAGAAACATAACTAGTTAGGTAGACAGGATAAAATGTTTTTTTAATTGGAAGGGTTAAATTACAAGGCAGATACAGAATATCTGATTTGAACATAGGGAGATGTTAGATGAAGAGTGTAGAAATAAATTGGGGAGACAATAAAAGAAAGTTCAAAAGACAGATGGAAAATGGAAAATGTGACTTAGAGGTTTAGAAGAGAGACAATACCTTGACACCTCTCTCTCCAGGTTCTCCTGGTGAACCAGACTGTCCCTGTAACAAAAATATGAATAAATATAACAAAAAACAATCAATGTGCGTGTGTGTGTGGGGTGGGGTGCATACATTGCAGGGTCCAAATGTGCCTACAAGGATAGTAAAACCTGAAATCATCTGCATTATAAAGACAAAAAAAAAACTCAATAATAAACATAATAAATAAAAATATAAAGGTTTTGTGTGAGGTTGAGGGGATTTAAAATAATATTAGCTCAGTATACAAACAATAGATGTCAATGGAAAGTCTTCAACATGATAGAATGACAAGATTGTGTAAAGGTATGGGTCTCTCTGTGCTTGTTGTTGATTCTCACCCTCAATCCCATCTCTCCTTTTAGTCCTGGCAGACCCTGAAATCCATTAAAGCAGAAATTTCTTACAGAATTTCACAGGTATTAAAATACAAGAGTGTAAATGTGAGTATAATAAACTTACTTTAGGTCCAGGTTTCCCTGATAATCCAACATTACCCTGCATTAAAAAAAAAAAAAGAGACAGAATAGTCTACATAGTCTAAAATAAATTTTTTTTAATGATAATCTTTTGGCTATTCTAAAACCTTTTTTTTGTCTAATATAATTTATGAACAAATGTGGACTTTTACTTGTATTTGCAATATTTATACAATATATACTGGTTTACTGTATTTTGATCAAATAAATACAACATTGGTGAGCATAAGAGACTTCTTTCAAAAACATCAACTAATCTTACCGACCCCAAACTTTTAAACAGTATATTTCATATACGGCTTATAAAATTAATGTGTGGACATTTTTTCAGTTTTCTGCATTGTGTCCTGTGGTTAGAAGTGTACACTTTTCTACAGGCCAACCTACAAGCCTCATAAACACTCACTCGTTCTCCGCTCTCTCCTTTGGGACCAGGCTGACCGGGGATTCCGAATCCAGGACTGCCCTTCAAAAACCCAGAAGACAACCAATCAGTACATTCAGACTGGCAGCTAATCAATACATACAATTAACTGTACTTTCACATCCAAAACGGCAACAAACATACACCCACCTTTTCACCTTTATCACCTTGATCTCCTTTGATTCCTTGTGGTCCTGGTGGCCCAACTTGTCCAACATCCCCCTTTACACACAGTCCAGGGGGAGAAAAAGATAGCCTAGCTTAAATATCTCTGCTTATGACCGTTTGAAATAATATGAAACCAACCAACAACCAATATGACAGGTGTCCTCAAGCTCAGTTTGGTTTATCTAGAAGCATCACTTAAAAACTTCTAATGAAATGCACCAATCATATAGATTTTACCCCTGGAGTGTTTTGGGACTTTGCAAACGGTATTTTTTGCCTTTGTGTGTTCATTGACAAGCAGACCTGGGGGAGCTCTTAGTTTCATATTGGCGCTCATGGCCGTAATTAACCGTGTTTAAGCTGTCCAAGTGCTGGTTTTCATCAATGCAGTTGATGAAAACCCAGTAACTGTCAGATTTCATTCATGAGCTGGGATGTAATACACAAAGGTGACCTGGCTTTGGTGCAGAAAGTTGTTCACATATTTTTTACATTTTGAAAGCAATTCTTGATTATCTTACCCTGGCACCTTTTTCCCAGGAGGACCGAGTATCTGTGAAATGTGAGGGGAATTATTAGCAATACTCTATTCTTAACCAAAAACGTGTTCGACGAGACACTGAGGAATTCTGGGACATCAGTTTTACCCCTTTAGCTGGGTCACCGGGAGGACCACGCTGCCCCTGTGAATCAAACACAAAAATACAAATTCCACACTGTTTAATTGTAGACAGCTATAAGTGCTGATGTGATAAACTGCATAAATGTACATGCATTAATTGACTACATATAATTGATGCTCAGTGTGAGATCAAATACATTTCCATCACAGGGCAAATAAACGGTAGGTTCTGAAACATTGGCTGATTGCATTGCTGTATGTTTGATTATACACACTTATTAGTTTTCAAGTGTAGTTGAAATAAGTTAAACTCTTTATTTAGAAGGGGATGTCCACAAAGTTTGGGCAGTGTAGTTTATTAGAAGTATTAGGTTTGGTTAAATGAAGAAAATAGTTTAGATTCACCTCATCACCCTTTCGTCCAGCAGCTCCAGGGAAGCCCTAAAGTTTAAAAAGAGAAAGTAAACTTTCCCTCTAATCACTGCAAAAATTATGAAATTAGTATTCAGCAAATATGAATGACCTCAGGTGCATTGAGAGATGTTAGATCTAGTGTGGGCTCTCTGAGAGCATCTTTTAACATTTTATCATGCCATAGTGTTTCTGAGGGAATCGTGGGATAATGAGGAGTCGAATCGTTGGAGAGTGTCCTTGATCTCCTCTCTGAAGCCTTGGGTTTAACAATGACTGCAGAAGATACATTTGAAACTAACTGAAAATCTGAATTGCCAGAGATGGGCACACAGTGGCAAGGTTGCATGTGAAGGATATAATATAGTATTTCTTAATGTTTCATGCGTATAATTCTCTTGCCGTCTCATTATTAGGTGGAAACACCATTCAGATGTTTCTCTTTTTAATCAGGTCGATAATGGATCCTTAGCTTTGACGTGTATTTTGGAGTCCATCACTGGCCAGAGAGCAGCGAGGAGGCATTTTTCCTTTTTCTTAATCGACTTTCGATTTCCCCAGAGATCTACAGCTCATCCTTGCTCTTGATAGAATTTGGACAGCACCATACAGAGTGGAAAAGTTTGAAGAGCGAACAAACGAATAAGGATTTGACTTTTTAACAAAGCATTTGTGCAGTGCAGTGATATAAATCCGTTAACTGGTTCATCACACATCTGACCTTTTCCAACAGTTGCTATTTATATCTTTCAGGGAAGTGAACAGGTAAAAGTTATGGACTTACTGCAACTCCTGGAGGCCCGATAGGACCAATTTCCCCACGTTCATCCTGTCAAACAAAGCAAGTTGTTGATTAGGCTGAGGGATTTATTATTTGTAGTTTATGTAATTGAAAACAAATGTCAGGTGTCAAATAATACCCACATGCAAAAAATAATGCACCATCAGACATTATTGTACATTTACATTATTGTAAAATAAGCATAAGAAGATGGTCAAGTCTTGTATCATCCTGAACAGGTTTATATTGTGATAATGACCAGCTGACTATACATTATCCAACTTATAACATGACTGTTTACCAAATATATAAATCAATGAATATGAAAGATTGATTTGAGTCGAGATTATACTATTATGTGAGAGGAAAGAGCCAGAGGAGTGATACAAGCGATTTCAAACTTTCCCAGTAAAATATACACTTATGTTTGACCACAGAATGACAGAATTGACCAACTAGAATCAAATGTTTCAGAAAGCATCTTTTAATTAAGAAGAAGCAGCTTATGATTATATTTAGTGCATTTGATGTTTAAAAACATCTCATATTTCAATGAATGAATGAAACAAAATTCTGACCTGTTCTGAACTGACTGTACATTTTTGAACATGTTGAAAAGTCAAGTAGGATGTATTATGGATCAGGCTATTAAACACAGAGCAGCAGCAGCACTAGACAAAAGCACTGACTTGACGTGATTTTTTATTTTGGAGAAAGAGCAAATCGGTTAAATAAAACAGAGCAGTAAGAAAGTCATGTGCCTGACTAAATTGTGTAAAATCATACCTTTTCTCCTTGATCTCCTTTAAGACCTTTTTTCCCCTAAACACAGACAAAAACACAACAACAGTGAAACACCCGTCCATTATGAAGCACTTAACATTTCTTAAACAAAACTGCATCTAAGGTTGACATCTGTTAAAAGGTTCATGTTGATTCTCTGTGGAAGACATCATTTAACAGCACAAATTGAAAGACGAAACACTTTGATGTGAAATGGTTGTGTATAGTTTGACAAACCCGAGGCCCTGTGATCCCTTGGACTCCTTGGTTTCCTGCTTGGCCCTTTGGTTGAATATGGAAACTGCAAATTACACATTGCACAAGACAATTGTCTTTTACTCTGCTCCATTGATTTTAAATACAACACACTTACCTTTGGGCCTTGTAGTCCTGTATTACCCTGAAAAATTAATTAGCACTGACTTAATAATTACCCTTAAGATTTTTCACAGGGGAACATACATAAGTTTAATGAAATACTAATATGATTGTGCTTTGAGTAAATCAGAAATATGTACCTTTTCTCATTTTGGCCCAGGTGGACCTTGAACACCCTGAATTCCGATACCTTCCTCTCCCTTTATGATTAACACAAAAGAAATTCAATCAAACAGCCAGCTGCACTAATTTTAGCTCTATGCAGTCCTGACAGAGAGGAAGGGCAATTTTTTACAGCTCTCCGAACAATGAGACTTATAAAAAGATAGCAGGCAGATGAGCAGAGAGATTTAATTTATGCATCTTGGGCAAGCTGTAGAAAGTCATTGCTTAAAATAGCTTTTAGACCACTGCTGAAAGTACAAAATGAAATATGAAACTGATTTAGATTTTCTCAAACCTTCTCCCCCTTCTGACCAGGAAGTCCTGGAAGTCCATCCACTCCCACTGGTCCTGGTACACCTGGTAGACCCTAGAAAAAAACATCCACAAGATTTAATAACTTATTTCATTTTTGACATTTTAAAATACAACCTACTAAATGGCTCACATTCAAGAAAATTGGCAAACATTGCTAAGTAAATTTGTAAAAAAAATTATTACATATAAATTAAACAGGAAATTCAGAAATAGTATTTTCTAAGCAAATTATCTGTTTTACTTATTTACAACTTCGAAAAATATTATTTGAGGTATACGTATAGCTGTTTCTACATATTAATCTAGGATAGTAACAGTATTTGCATTTTTAGTATTAGTACTTTCAAATCAAATAAAAATAAAAAATACACAGAGTAGCTTTAAGAGACTAACTTCTAAAGCATGCACTAACATTACTTCCATGCTCCCCCTTTTCTCCGTTGGGTCCTGGTTTTCCACGTGGTCCCTGAAGAGTGTGAGAAGCATTATAAACATACATTAATAACTTATTTTGCATGTATACTTTATATAAAATGTTAAATGGTAAAATGTTCCTTGAACAGTAGATGACTTACTTTCGAACCAGATTCTCCAGTCTCGCCCTAAGAGGAAGTAAAATACCATAAAATTACTGTAAATACCACACATATTGCATGTTACTTTGAGTATGGACTCGTATTGTTAACTTACACTGTGCATTGAAACGAAATCTTATTTATATACAGTAAAAACTAACAAGAGATGTGCATGCGTGCATACTTCTAATATTTCATACAAACCTTAACAGAGAGTCCAGGAGAGCCCGGAGGCCCAGGCAAACCAGAGTGTCCTGGAGGACCTGATACCCCAGGGACCCCTGAAGCACCTAGGGGACCCTTTTAATCAAGGACGGGGAAACATTTAAATACAATGATCAATTTTAGCAGATTTGTTGCTAAGCTGCATATTTTGCAAACTAAATAGTTTAATACAGTTGTATACTGTAGTATGACACAAGCACTTACAGAGGATCCAGGTTCTCCTTTACGTCCTGGAAGAACCTCCATACCACCCATAACATAGCCTGGCTCGCCCTACATGAAGAAAAAAAGTAGGTCAACTTGATTTAAAAAAAAATATATATATATATAAATAAATAAAATAAAACCACCATACAACATATCAAATGCTTGTCAATGACTAAACTTACTCTCTCTCCTCTCTGTCCTTTCGGTCCAGTATTACCAGGTGGCCCCTGAGATTGTGAAGAAGAGAGATAGGAAGAGATGTAAAGAAAAAGTTGGTCTGATAGTCATGAGACACAGTCATTTTCACAATCATGCCAAGTATCAAATTGTTCAGAACGTGAGACATCTAATAAAAGAGGGTGAAACTTTAAAAGAAAGTGGGGGCAAATACTCTATACTGACTAGCCATAATCATTCCTCATTACTCCCTCTGTGAATCACTCAAAGATAATTGCAGCTTTCCCAATTCTCCTGCTAAGATATACAAAGGGTTAGGACATTGCGTACATGTTTTAAACGAGTGAACTAACTACCATTTCCAGAATATATCGATTTAAATATCACCACCTACACTGTTTTTTATATAGTGAGATGTAAAAGAGACACTTACCATGTCACCAGGAATTCCAGGTGCCCCCTGAATCATATTAAGAGATTGTTTATGCACATTAACAACTGTAATATTCTTAATAATCAACAATAATCTTCTTGATAAGCTACATTTGCTACATATTTTGCCATATTAAACTGAATTTTGATCCTTCTTTTACCCTTTGTCCAGGAGAACCAGGGGGTCCAGTTCTACCTGGTCGCCCTGGTAACCCTGGGATGCCATCCGTTCCGGGAAGACCCTGATGAAAGGGTGCAGAGCGGGAATAATACAGGCAAAAGCATTTTAATTAGTACAATCTTATATAATATACACAAATACACAGAAATTGTTTGATACTCCTCATATATAACAGAACATCTTCAGTGCACATTTTACTTTGAAATCAAATATAGAGCAATATGAATCCACGCATTCACATAGATACATATCACAAAAATAAATAAGGAAGCATCTATAACAATGCTGATCTTGTTAGCAAGACCTGTCACATTTAATTTGTTATTCAAAAGAGTCCCTTTGATTTGACAAGCGCTTTCATGTGTCGCCTTCTCAAAGAGATAACAGGAAGAAAAAAAGCAAAGTATGAATAGCACGGAGACAGATCTGTGATATTAATAATTAGATTTAATCCTTTAATCTACTAAAACAACAACCGAGTCATAAAAACAATCTCATCATTAACAGAACGGCTCGGTTCAAATATTAAATGCTCCAGTAATTAACATACACGTCAACATGTAATTATGAAGAGGATGGCGGTGTTTTATTTATGTTTAAGTTTGTGTTGTGGAACGGCATGAGCACTTCAGATGTACTCACCCGTTCACCCTTCTCCCCTTTGACCTTTAGAGAGAATGAGTCATAATGCCCCGGGCCTTGCTTGAGTCGCTATGTCAACAGAAAAAATAAATAAATAAAATAAATACTCTTAAAACAATGCTGCATGAAAGATTTTTATATTTTCTGAAGACAATGTGTGTGCAAAACTAGTGTTGTGATAGTTAACTAAAACTAAGACTATTAAAAACATTCTTGTTATCTGAAATAAGATATACTGTAAGTATTATACCTAAAATTTAATGATAATGGGAAATGTTGACAACTAAGTGAAAAAAGTATAAGCACTAAAACTATTAACAAAAAATAAATATAATGCTGAAATAAAAATAAATAAATAATACTTAGAAATAAAAAATCAAAAACAAACATGACAAAATCACGTAACAAAATTACTAAAAATTAAAATAAAATTAAAATAAAAACTGAAAATATGAATAAAAGCTTTAAATTTAATGGGACTTTTTACCCCAATCTTTCATCTATCATGCCAATATCATTAAGTTAATTGGTAAGAAATGTTTTAGTTAAGTGTAAGGTAAGTTAAACACTTAGTATGTAGTTATCATTCTGAATGGGCCTTTAGGACTAAGGTTTTGCTTAAACCCCTAAGTATGAGTAATAATAATACCGATGTTACCTTAGTAAACACCCCTAACAAAGAGAGAAAGACTGTGTGTCAGAGTTCAAACAGAATTATGAGGTGAGAAAAAGCAGTCAGCAACTGTCTAACATACCAGGCCTCCATGACCAAATCCATCACCCTGCAGTGGAGAAATTAGATATAATCATATCATCAGTTATAATTATTTGGTCAATAACATACAGTAACACAATAGCTACTTACCTTCTCTCCTTTCTGACCCTGTGAACAACAACAAACTGGGAATGAGGATTCATATAAGCCATGGTGTGACAGCTGTAGTGAGGATGTAGAGGAAGTGTTTACCTTGCAGCTAAGAGGACAGGGCCCTTCTGGTTTACTTAGAGCTTCCGGGTCATCTGTAGGTGTATCCAGTTGAGCAGACTAGGACAAAGACAAATACAAATCTGATTTATGCAGTATGTATTGTGAAAATAACACCCATTATTCCACTCGGATCTGCACGGCCCACCTCATCGTGTTGTTTGAACTCTGATCGTAAGGCCTCGCTACAGATGCTGCTGATAAACTCTCTCTTGATGGTCGGAAGATCGTCGAAATCACTGGCGAAGAAGATGTTCTTGTAAGTGGTGGGAGAGGCGATGGTCCTCAGCTCCTCAATATCTGCATGAGCGATGCCGATGGCCAACACACTGACACCTAACACACAAATACACCAAAAACTGAAGTTTATTATTTATTAAGCCTTATACTAAGGTGTCACTAAAGCATGGTGCAGATCAAGTAGTAGATATACTACTTACAATGCCTCTCAGAATTTTAGGGTCGGTATGCTTTTTATTTTTTGAAAGAAAATGTATACTTTTATCCAGCAAGGACACATTAAATTGATCAAAAGTTAAAATAAAAAAAATTAAAAAACAATAATAAAAAAATCTAATTCAAATAAATGTTATTTTGAACTTTCTATTCATCAAAGATTCTGTAAAATGTGTATTTGTATCACAGTTTCTACAAATATATTAAGCAGCACAACTGTTTTATATTGTGACAATGATAAGAAATGTTTCTTGTGCACCAAAACAGCATATTAAAATGATTTCGGAAGGATCATGTGACACTGAAGACACTGGAGAACTTTAGATTTGCCATCACAGGAATGAATTACATTTAAAAATACCTTAAAATAGAAATCTACTGAAGCTCGTTTCCATTACAAAAAATTTAAAAATGGCGAATTTATCTCAATTTTTTCACAATTCATGGTTTATATCTCACAAATTGCAAATTATAAACGTATAAAAACGAGTTTACATCTCACAATTCTGACCTTTTTTCTCTGAATTCTGAATTTAACCGAATTGCGAGAAAAAAGTCAGAATTGTGAGATATAAACTCAGAATAACGTTTCTAATAGTTTTTTTGTTTTTTTTTATCCCATGGTGGAAACAAGCTTCCAAAGCAAACAGTTCTTTTAAATGGTAATTAAATTGTAATTGTTTTTTTTACTGTATTTTTGATCTGAAACGTAGGCTTGGTGAGCCTTGGTTTTTTCAAAAACATTAAACAAATCTTACTGACCCCAAACTTTTGAACAGCATTGTATATTTAGTCATATGAATATTTGTCTGTTTTCTGCATTGCAGTCAATATTACTCACCCAGAGCATGTGCTATCCTGGACGGCGGCTCTACGTCATCCTGTGCTCTCCCGTCTGTCAGTAACACTAACACATGAGGGACTTCCTGTCTCATACCCAAAGACTCCTGAAACATCTCCCTAAAGACATAGCTGATCCCACGACCTACACACACATTCACAATCATCACATTTCAGATCTGATATCACCCTAATATTTGTCATTAACAATTTTTGATCTTTGAATGTGTATGTGCACCTGTTTTTGTGTTCCCCCCTCCATAGTGGACTTTGCGGAGTGCTCTCAAAACGGAGTTACGGTCTTTGTGAGTGTTAAAGTTGAACTCGATCCTGGGCTGATCACTGTAGTGAACTACTGCTATCTAAGGCAAGTTAATGAGATGGTTTAGTTCACGCTTAGAGCATTAGATGTCTGATCAGAGTGAATGATTTTGTGCTCATCATGAGACTATTGATTCAGTGACTAAGACACAGAATGATCCTGAATGAGGTAGAAAGCCTTTAATTTAATATAGTGCATTAGCACGTCCTACCTGTGTTCCTTTAGGTCCTATAAAGGGGAAGTACGTGACAATTCTAAACAGGAAATCCTTCAGCTTCCCAAAGTTACTAGTACCAATGCTCCAGGATTCATCAACCAGAAACACAATATCTGCCTTCACCCTGCCACAAACTAATAGACAGAAGCACACAATTCATTCACATGGTATAGGTTTACATTGTGTAGACAGTGAAGTAAAATTTCTACACTTGGAGATTCAGTTAATGGGATAGTTCAACCAAAAATGAAAATTCTGTCATTATTTACACACTCTCATGTCATTCCAAATCAATATGACTTTCTTAATTCTGTGTTTTTTGTCCATAGAATGGAAGTCAATGGTCTCCAAAACGGATTGGTGAATAATGTTCCTCAAAATATCTTTATAGTCAGACAGGTTTGGAACATGAGGATTAGGATTTTTGAAATTCATGGGAAATTATACTTTTAAAGGGTTCATATAATGGGAAATCAATGATTAGCAGTTTATTTGTGTGGTATATTTTAGCACAGACGTAAAGCTGACATAATGTTACCCGCCTGTTAGAGAGTCAAATTTCAAAATGGGCATTTACAAGTTCAAAAAGGCAAAACAATGAAAACAGCCTGTTTTATTCTAAGGGTCATTGAGAGGGTGGGAAAAGGGCATGAAAACTAAACAATGAATGTTTCTGGTGCATAAAACCTTAAATCACATTTTAAATAGATATCAGGGAAAATATCTAAAATGCAAAGTATGATATAAACACTTTAAAATATAACTTCAGCAGAAGTTTTTACATTTTAAGTTGAAAAAACTGACTGAGACCAAATTGAATCTGAATGACCTGGTCCAGGTGGAGGGGTCTCGACGGACAGGGTGGTTTGGTCATTAACTATGGTGACTCTGGTCAGTGCTGAAGCCGTTTGGCCAATGGTGATCTGAGGCCTCACAGCGAGTCTCTGAGTGGTGGTGGGTGTGCTGGGGGCTTTGACCACCGGGGTGCGAGCGTTTCTGGTTGTGGTGTGGAGGGGCGAGTCATTGATTTTGGTATTAGCAGAGACGGGGGCCGGCGTGGGGCTCTGGACAGGAATGAGATGAGGAGCTCCCACTGTAAGACAACCACAAAAAGTCCTGAGCTCAAACAAACCAGTTTTGCTTTTACTATAGACCACTGTTCAAAGGTTTGGAGTCTCTTATGCTCACCAAGGCTGCATTTATTTGATCCAAAATAGAGTATAAACAGTAATATTGTGAAATATGTTGATATGCTAAAAATATATGAAAAAAGTGTAATTTATTCCTCTCAGAAATCATTCTAATATGCTGATCTGCTGCTCAAGAACATTTTTTACTATTATCAATGTTGAAAATGTTTGTTCTGCTTAATATTTTTATTGAAACCATGATAATTTTTTAAAAGATCAAAAGTTCAGCTTTTTATTTTAAATAGAAATCACTTGTTACATTATAAATGTATTTACTATCACTTTTGATCAATTTAACGTGCCCTTGCTGAATAAATAGTTAATAAAAAAAAAATATATACAAAAAAAAAAACTTACTGTTGACCCCAAACTACTGAACAGGACTGTGTTTTATAAATACATACACTTTTACATAATGAACAGCACAAAGACAGACTCTTTTATGAACAGAGAACATAATTTACAACAGATGTGTCTAATACATAAATCGTGCCTTACAATATAAGTGCAACATTTAAAAAGCTATAATTCTAATGATATTTGCAGAGATAAGGCCTTACAGATCCTTTTAGTGATAGTGGTGACCGGACCCTCCACTTCCCCATAAAGTAGTCTGATGGAAAATAAATAGGTTCTGCCATACAGGAGATCTCTGATCTTATAGGAGGTGAAGCCAGAGCTCAGCAGATCAGAGGAGATGTCCACCTCTACACAGAACGTGAAGAGAGACATTTGCATTAGGACAAAATAATGTCAGCATCAATGTGACAAAACAGGTGTAGGAAACATCTCGGAGAGTCTATTGACTGCAAAATCACTCGAAATTTGAACAGATTTCAGATGTGTCAAACGCTTTTATCAGTTTAAAACATTTCAAGGACACAGCGAGTTCCAGAATCTGAATTCTGTGTTTTATGTGTCAAAAGCTAAAATAAAAGTCCACCTTCAAATTCCTCATAACCTTCATGTTCATGCAAAGCACACCCTCATTAGGCCCTGTTGACGTCATCAAGATAACATGAATGAATCACAGCTCTCTTCATGACATTATCTACGCTGTCTATTCTCTTCTTTTTTATGTCTCGCATATCAGACAAAACGGCTTTTGTGAGAGGAACTCTTATTACTAGAGCTTATCTGAAATTAGTCTTCCCTGCTATTTAGCAACACTCATTAACAAATGAACGGTCAGCCTCATTGTTCTAAGCCATCTGAGCAGCTCTAGAGCCTAAAGCTAAATTAATCTACTGTAATAAAATAATATATGATATTAAAACAATCACTTTATTTTGCACGTCTCCATTACCAGAGATTATACAGAACATAATTTATATATATATATATATATATATATATACTATACTACTACAGTATATATATGCATATTTAGGACATTTTTACACATTGAAGGTCATGTGTGTAAATGAAGACGTGGTCTGTGTGTAAATATGGATTTTTATGTTCCTGACCTGATATATGTCTCCAGGACAGCAGGTATCCAGATGCTCCAGTTACACTGGTCCAGTTCAGTACAGTGCTGTTGTCGGTGGTGTTCAGAGCATTGAATCCAGTCACCTTGGGCAGATCCACTGTAACACAACAGCAACATTCTTCTTCAAGATACTTTAATTTAAATTGCTGTACATTTGCATGAAAACAAACAGGTTGAAGTGACTCACATGTGTGAGCGGTCACCATTACTGGACTTCCCTCTTTGCTTCTGACCACTGCAGACACCTGGATCTTGTATGCAGTACTGGCAGGCAGATCAGTGATGGTGAAGGATGTGGCAGAAGAAGATACAACCTCGCTCTTCTTTTCTCCACCTAAGAGAACAGACAGAACAACAGAGTAAAGATGATGGATTGTAATGAAGTGTAATTGTAATGGAGTGTAATGGGGACTGCTGGTACCCACCATGGAAAGGGTTCCAAGTGATCTTGTACCCAGTGACCCCTGGTGTTTTCTTCCAGGCCAGTTTGAAAGAGTTGGCACCAATGTCCACAACTTTTACCTCCCGACCAGTCTCAATCAGCTCAGAGTCTGTCAAAGAGGCTACAAATGCATGGCAAAACAATTAGTGACAACAGGTTTGATCAAATTAATTTAAATATATTTATTCTTTCTTTTTTTTAAATTTTAATTCATATTTCAAATTATTTCAAATAAATGTTTAGTTTAAAATTTAAATTTTTTTCTTTAAAATTGATTTAAAAATAATTCAAAAATGTTTATTTAATATTTTATTTAATTTTTTTTTTAAATCACGACTCTTGAGGGATTATAGTCCAACATGTAAGACATGTTCAAGTCAAAATGGGTTAAATAAATAATCTTACGGTATTAAATATACATAGGTAATGTTATTTGATATTTATAGTTTATATATACAGTGTTTGTTTAAGTGCAGTGTAGCCGCTTTGTGCTTTTCACAGTGTTGCCTGTGAAACTGTGAAGATGTGCTGATAACAGTGAAGCTGACAGCAGAGAAACACACACACATACACACACACACTGAGTTTCAGTAAAAATACTGCTCTATACAGCTGTGGTTGCTAAAGATGGCGGCTCAAACACAGGAGCTGTCAATCAATCTCATGATATCCCTCAATCCCATTGGAACAATGGGAGGAACATCTCCATATCCCCAGACCCTGACTGTCTGAAGTGCCTAATTAACTGAGCAGAGTTTTCGTCTTATGGCTCTGATAAATTAAATGTGCCTGTCGACCAGTTGTCATTGCAAGAAGACACAGAGCCAAACAGAGCAGTCCAACCAGACAAGATTTGTTGGTACAGCTTTTCTACAGAGTAAAATAATGCAGAAGACTTAATATAACACAGACAATACTAAAAGGAGCAGTATATAGTTAAAATCCTAAGAGTACCAGTATGAAGAGGCAGTAACTGTGAAAAGGTGAAATCAGCAAAAGTAAAGCAAAAATAAGAGGAATATTGTAAGATCCGGGTTTCGGGTTTGGGTGTGTTTATTACCACACAAATAACTCTAACTAGACCTTTGTTTTCATAAAAAATGGTTATGGTAAAGCACTTCCAGTAGAAGTGATTAGGACCATTTTTTTGGATAATTTAAAGCAGAAATGTGAATGTTATAATTGTATAAAAGCATACAAATTCTTCTGTTAAAACTTGTGCATTCAGAAGTAAAGCTGTTTACGGGTTTAAAGTTTACGGAGTTACATTGTCATGGCAAGAAAGACGTAAAATTGGATATAACTTTATACATAAAAGGTTAGTGAGTTACTTTTTCACACTAAAATCATGTTAACACATATTGTTTATGTCTATACTGTAGCTGTGAGTATTCTAACGTTCAGAAAATTGGCCCCATTGTAAGCGTTTCATTTGAACCCAGATTTACATAAATACAATTTTTTTGTAGTAATCAACATTATGCCACAAATGCCATTATAGAGATTCATTTACACTAAACTCACAATATTACATTAAATGGGTGTCTTGAGACAGGAGGACAGTTAACAAACCCAGAAACAATATAAAAAAAAATACTGTAGCTTATACTTATACTAATACTGTTCTTTTTCTGTGAATCTGTGAATAAGTTCAGTGTTGTGAACAGTACCTGTTTGCTGTGAGAGAGTGATTTCTGGTCCTTCTGTGTTGCTGTAGAGAGCGTGAATGCTGACAGAATAAAGGGTTTGTGGCTGAAGAGCAGTGATGCTGTGCTGTAAAATGCTGCGGTTAAGATACCGACTCTGAGGACTCACAAATTCTGGGAGAGAACATACAACACAAATGATGCAAATGTTATGTTTTGGAGTATATCATAGTTTTATGGGCCTTATTAAAACTGACTGGATAGATTAATTTCAAATGTAGTATTTTATAATTTTGTAGGTTTTAAAAAAAGTACCAACAGTTTTTACCTGAACTCCAGGTGAGTTTGTACTCTGTGGCCCCTACAATAGGACTCCATTCCACATTGATGGAGGAGCTGGTGTATGACGTCACTTTAAAATTTGAGACGTATCCGAGAGGCGCTGGAGAGCAGAACTTATGACATTAACCCAACCAACAAGCACATTAATATATAAATAATCACTGTCAGAATGTGTTTATCAAGGAAACATGACAAGGTGTCGGGTCACTCACAGGTCCTGAATGTAGCGGTGATGCCCGGACCAACTGCAGAACCAAAGAGAACATAAAGGGAAAGCACATACTCGGTGTCATGGACCAGATTCTTCAAAACATACTCCGTAGTGCTGCCATTCAGAGCCAACTGCCTGGGCCGATCTCTCCCTATGAACTCTTCACATAAGTAAACACACAAATAAATATATATAAATAGATAAAACAAATATGTCATCCAAAATATGTATTTAATTTTTTTAGGTATATGTATATTATTTATTCTTTTTTGGTGACATTTAAATAAAAACATTCGTAATAATATTAATAATTTGAATATTTTAATTATTAAACATTTACACACACACACTCTGTGTAGATATATGTATATTAATTTAACATTTCTTACATATACATATCAAAATTGTACATTTATATTTAAAATATAATTTCATAATAAATAATAATAAATCTTACTTTCGTGTTTCAAGACTTTTTTAAAATACTGAACATCTAACGTCTAATTAGTCTTTCTTGCCCTTCGTTTCTTTCCCATTCTCCATAAACTCAGCCTCAGACTCTCTTTATGTATGTGTCAGAGCGTGTGGTATGAGTCGCAGAGCTCTCTTTCATTAGAATGTTCTTCCAGGTCGTTCTTTTAAAGCAGATGCCCGCAGCCCATCAGACAGAAAGGAGTCACTTTCAAAGACTCTTCTTTTGAAGGTGCCATCAATTCATTTCTCTTACACAGAGTCCCAAACTTACACACACACACACACACAAATTCTCTTAAACATACGAATAAAGTTGACGGCATGAGTCATGAGGCAGCACAGCGACACCTCATGTTGTCACCAACCTGTCGCTTCCATAAAAGAGAGAATATAAATCAGAGAGAGAGAGGAAATGAAAAGAGAAACGGACTACAAAGTGAAACGAATGGCCAAGTGCAGGACAAGGAGACAGAAAAAAGGTACTTGTATAGGTACCTGCAGTAGGACCCCAGGCCAATCTATAGCCTGTGGCTCCAGGTACAGCGTTCCACGAGGTAACAGCGCTGCTAGTGCTCACCGCAGACGCTCTCAGGGTCTGTACTGCACTGCTTTCCACTGAGAAAGAGAGAGAGAGCATCAGCATCTTCACATGTGGCATGATTTATTAGCAGTATTGTAGCTTTTTACACTCAGTCTGCATTATTTTTCAATGCCTTGCTGTTTTTAAGACACTGCATCGAGTTAAATAACACATATTGAAACCCCGGTTCCATTGTGTTGGCTCCAACTAGCTGTTTTTGAAAGCAAGCATGCTTCCTGTGTGATGGGCCCATTACAGTGTAGCACTCACATGTCTTGGCTTTGGCAGAGGTAACAGGCCCTTCAATGTCCACAAAGATGGGGTTGATAGTGATGGTGTACTCTGTACCAGCATGCAGGCCCTGCACCATGTAGAAATTAAAGTTGTCTCCCAGGTTCACATTTTCTCTGTGTCCCTCTGCGGAAATATGGGAGCAGAGCTATGCATGAGCATTTCTGTTTTTAAATAGGCTGCATTTAGTATTGGAGCAGCTCAGTGCTCGTTACCTGATGATGACCAGGTGAGTCTGTATCCTGTGGCGCCTCTGACAGATGACCAGCGGGCCTGAACTGTGTCTGTAGTAGCGTTCTGCACCAGCAGTTGATCAACTGGAACCAGTTTCACTGGAACACAAAGAGAAGGATAAGTGCAGAGTTTATAATACATTTACATTTAGTCATTTAGCAGACGCTTTTATCCAAAGCGACTTACAAATGAGGACAATGGAAGCAATCAAAATCAACAAAAGAGCAATGATATACAAGTGCTATAACAAGTCTCAGTTAGCTTAATGCAGTACACGTAGCAAGGGTTTTTTAAAGAATATAATCAATAAAAAGAAAACAGATAGAATAGAAAAAGAATAGAGGAAGCTAGTGTTAGAGGTCTTTTTTGCTTTTGTTAATTGTATAATAAATGAAAAGAAAACAGATAGAATACAAAAAGCTCTCAGGGTCTGTACTGCACTGCTTTCCACTGAGACAAAGAGAGAGAGCATCAGCATCTTCATACGTGGCATGATTTATTATTAGCAGTATTGAAGCTTTTCACACTCATTCTGCACTATTTTTAATGTCTAGATGTTTTTAAGACACTGTGGTGAGTTAAATAACATAAATTGAAACCCCGGGTTCCATTGTGTTGGCTCCATCTAGCTGTTTTGGAAAGCAAGCATGTGTCCTGTGTTAACGGCCCCTTATAGTTCACGTGTAGTACTCACATGTCTTGGCTTTGGCAGAGGTAACAGGCCCTTCAATGTCCACAAAGATGGGGTTGATAGTGATGGTGTACTCTGTACCAGCATGCAGGCCCTGCACCATGTAGAAATTAAAGTTGTCTCCCAGGTTCACATTTTCTCTGTGTCCCTCTGCGGAAATATGGGAGCAGAGCTATGCATGAGCATTTCTGTTTTTAAATAGGCTGCATTTAGTATTGGAGCAGCTCAGTGCTCGTTACCTGATGATGACCAGGTGAGTCTGTATCCTGTGGCGCCTCTGACAGATGACCAGCGGGCCTGAACTGTGTCTGTAGTAGCGTTCTGCACCAGCAGTTGATCAACTGGAACCAGTTTCACTGGAACACAAAGAGAAGGATAAGTGCAGAGTTTATAATACATTTACATTTAGTCATTTAGCAGACGCTTTTATCCAAAGCGACTTACAAATGAGGACAATGGAAGCAATCAAAATCAACAAAAGAGCAATGATATACAAGTGCTATAACAAGTCTCAGTTAGCTTAACACAGTACACGTAGCAATGGTTTTTTAAATAATATAATGAATAAAAAGAAAACAGATAGAATAGAAAAAGAATAGAGCAAGCTCGTGTTAGAGGTCTTTTTTGCTTTTGTTAATTGTATAATAAATGAAAAGAAAACAGATAGAATACAAAAAGATTAGAAAGCAAGTGTTAGTTTTTTTTTATTTAAAGAAAACAAGCAGCAAATGAATAGAGTGCAAGTCTTAAAGGGACAAGTGTTTTTTTTTTAAAGAATAGAATTAGAATAGAGAGTGCTAGAGTTAGAGGGTCAAATAAAGATGGAAGAGATGTGTATAATAGGATGATAATGCATGATAAAAAATTATAATAGTTTTCCAAAACACACTAGAAACAGAAAATAGAAAATTAAATAAATAAAACACAAGAGAACGTTTTTATTTTTACTTAAAGGTTTCTTTGTGATGATATGTGTTATACTGCCATCTAGTGGTTAAACCAGTAATACACAATAATTCCAAGCCAAACTATTTTAATATAAAATTTCCCTTCAATTATTATTATTATTATTATTAACAATAATGCTTTTTATAAATGGTAATATTATTACAATAATAAAAAAATTTAATATTTAAAATAATAATAATAATTATTATTCCCTAACCATAAATACCATCTAAATATGTATAATGATGAAATTATAATGAAATGAAAAATGAAAGAAACAGAAGACAAAAGACAGACTTACAAGTTTTCCCGGTGACAGATACAGTCTCACTGGGGCCCTCTGGGTAGATGGCGTAGATGTCGACTGTGTACTCTTTGTCCTCTTCTAAAGTGTCAATCACGTGAGAGGAGGCGTCACCCGACAGAATTTGATCGTAAATGAGGCCGGGTCTGTCCGCTGAGAACAAATGAAGGAATTTTTGAAAACAACATCTTTAAAATATCTCATATTCCGTCTCAGAGTGTGTGCTGATTTCTCACTTCTTGGAACATAAATTTTATATTTATCCACTTTTCCAAGCGGAGACATCCATCCCAGGCGTAAAGAGAACAGTCCTTCTTCAATCACACGGAAGTTCGAAACCGGTGGCAAAACAGCTGAAAAGAAAGCATACACATGAATTGCATTTAGACGATGGGAAAGTCTGTGTACTGTGTATAAATAAGCTCACAATGAAAGATCATTCCTTCAAAATATACATAAATGCCATTTTGATGTAAATTTATCATGTTTAGAGATATTTTTTGTGAATATAGTTACTGGTTTCTGTGATAATAGAGGCAGATTCTCCAATGCGTCCGGGGTAGATGGCATATAAAGTGAGCGAGTACTCAGTCTTAGGACTTAACCCGGTTACTGGAGTACTACTAATATCTCCCTTCAGACCAATCTGAGAAACAGAAAGAAAAGAATATATTCTGAACAAACCACACACGCTCACTTGCAAATACATAGTAAACATTTTAGCTTATTGCCACATAAAGAAAGCTGGTCAATGTGCAGCCTTCCATCTGCTGTGCTGCATGGGGTGTACATATGCACAGGTGACCGTGTCTCACCTGTCTCTGCTGTGCTGGGAGCAGATGGCCCTTTGGAGACACAGGGGTGATGAGCAGCCTGTAGCCGGTAACGTCTCCTGTGGCCTGACTCCAGATCAGCTGCAGAGAGCTGTAACTCAGCTCGCTCACTTGCAGATCTTTAGGTCCTACTATCCTCTCCAGCACTACAACAGACAGAACAGCACACAGGATAAGAAGAAAAGACAGAATCAGCTATTCACTGAGCCATGTTGCTGCCTGATATATTATCAGACGATACACTTTTCTAATTTTCTTTTGCACTTTTCTAATGTAAGTCAATGAAGTATCTGTGTGTTTGTAGAAATTATGGAAATTATATATAAAAAAAAAATATATGGAAAAATGGCAGGTCACTTAATAATAGTGACAAAAAACACGATCCACATGGGGTGATTTTTTAAATTCTTTTCAAGATCTTTATTTTGAAAACAGCTAGTTTTGCCATGACAACTCCCTGAGAGTTTAGCATGGTAATATTGGCAATGTTAATGTGTTTGGTCTTGGCGGAATAGGTCTGCTATGCTGCTGCTGCTGCGGCAGACCAAGTACCGAGACTTGCTACTGCCAATACATCCACATATATGCTGCTGTGAGCATGTAGGAAATACTGCTGCTGCACATTTAACATATATAAAATAACCTCCATTTATAATATACATGAAATTACCCCGTAGCAGATCTATAAATGTGGAACTGGGGAAGGTGGAGGGTTTCTGAAGCGCGATGCAACTGCTACAGCAAGCACTAGCCAAGCATCTGAATGACGAGCAGCAAGCTCATTGGCTCCTGATGATGCAAAAATAAACCAATCAGCTGCGCCATGTGAATGATGATGTAATTTTATCAGATTGAGTTAGAATCTATCGGCCTGCGCCATCTAGAGTTTCGTGACAGAACTTTGTATATATCTTCATAATTAATCTTGTGAGGTTCATGCTGTGGATCAAACTACCTCAGCCCTCAAAATTAATGTTAATTTATGTACACATTTGGGTTATAAATAGGAACAATAATAATTGAACAAAATTGCAGTACAGTAAAGCATTGGTCAAATGTTACATTAATGTTGTCGACTTTAATCACTAGTGATTAAAAGAAAGGGGTTTAAAAAGATAATTAATATGCAGTAATATATTGACTAAACTGCACTCACACTATTCGATGAGAACAAGATTTGAGCTGGATAATGACACTAACGTTGCAACATCGGCACTGTTATTGAACTGAATTGAACCAAACCAACACTCAACCGACTTGAGCTGAATAATGACACTATTGCCTTCTGTAGAGCATCTTATAGCTGAATTAAACTCGTTTAATAATTGATGAGCTTTACAACATTGGCACAGCTATTGAACTGAATTGAAACAACAGTGAACTAAAGTGAGCTGAATAATGACACTATTATCTTCTGTAGAGCTGCTTTACAGCTGAAATTGAATGTTTCATAATTGATCAATTAACAGGTATTTTCTTCTTGATTAATGTGAAGCTGCTTTGAAACAATATGTCAAGTCAAGTCAAGTCAAGTCTGCTTTATTGTCAATTCTCCTATAGTTTGTCTCATCTCTGTTGCTAATGAGACCCACTACAGTCGTGTCATCTGCAAACTTAATGAAGAGGTTGGAGTTGTGTGATGGTGTGCAGTCGTGGGTCAGCAGAGTGAAGAGGAGGGGGCTCAGCACACATCCTTGGGGGGCCCCAGTGTTCAGTGTGATGGTGCTGGATGTGTTGCTGCCGACCCGAACTGCCTGAGGTCTTCCAGTCAGAAAGTCCAACAGCCAGTTGCACAGCGAAGTGTTGAGCCCCAGCTGGACCAGTTTGTGAATGAGGACCAGTTTGTGAATGATGTAAAAGCACTTTATGAATAAATGTGATTTAACTTGTCGTAACTCTTTTCTCCTTTCAGATTCAGACTGTTTTGAGTATTTTCCTAGATTCTGATTCATAGTCTGCAGCATTTAATCATGTTACTGTGTACAAACATTTTTGAATTTTAAATAAATAAATAACAACAGATGTAAATGTCACACTTAATTGTAGCCCAAGAAAGAATAAAAACCACATAATTTATGTGTGCATTTTACTGACAATTATACTGTTTACATTAATTTCCCATTAATTCTTATGGGGCATTCTGTAAAGCTCGTCTCATGGAGAAAAAGCAACAAAGGATGGCAGAGTTTAGTGAAGGGTCAACTGTGTTCAGATAGGCTCAAAATGCAATAAAAACCTTTGGTTACAAACAACAGCAACAACAAAAAGGTAGAAAAACTGATGGTGGTTTTACCAGGTGGCTTTTGTTTAACAGGTCGGGGAGGTTCTGAAGCAGCGAAGCAGATGCGACGAGAGAGTTTGGGCAGAAGGTTCTCCAGCAAGAAGAAATCTGGGCTGAGCAGTAGATGTTCCTCATGGGGTTCCGTGACGATTTTCTTCATCTCGGACTGATCAGCATTCCTTAGCCCTTAAGAACATACAACACACATGATGATATCAGCTAGTTGAAACGGCACCGATTAGCTTCTATAAAGATCTGCTTCATCATTTCTTACACATTATAGATTCAGGGTACACTGAAGGAACCTCAAACCTTTATCATCCATATGAGCACCATGACTATTCACTAACCACAATGCCACAGCTCCAACGTGACTTTATTTTAACATTGTCATAACATGGAGGTCTGTAAGGTGCAGTTAGTGCTTAACAGGTATGTGTGTGTGTGTGTGTGTATAGAAATGACCCTAATGTGTCTCAGACCCGCTGCAGTGTTATCAGACAGTGTATCGGCTGTAAAGTGATGATGGGAGAATGTCACGGCATGTCGCCCTGCTGTACATGTGTCTCATAGATGTGTCAAACGGCCTGATATATTCACGTCTCTGGGAAAACTGATTAGAAAGGCAGACCACGGTGTCAGTGTGTGTGTGTGATAAAGGGGGGCAAGGAGGAATGGGTTTGATGAAAAATTACAGCAATTAGTCGACCACCGGGTAATGAGCCATAATTATTTCAGCACTCTGGGCGTCAAAACAGAAAGAGCGTGAGAAAGTCAAGGAAACAAGGCTGACACACACAAACATACACGTTTTACGTCTTTCCGTGTTCACCAATATTACCATTCACTGATGGTACAAATCACTGCACTATAGTTACTCTGAGCCACACGTCAAAACAAGAAGTGCACACAGACGTGTCATGCCCATTCAATCTACAACACAAACACTTCTGACATAAAGAACACTAAGTTTTCAACTCACCCACAGCAAACAGGGAAATCCCACTGTCTGCTACAGCTTTAGCTGGACCGTCCACTGGATCATCCGATTGGCCATTAGTGATCAGAACAGCAATCTGAGGCCAGAAAGAAACAAAGTGATGCTTTAGTGATCCCAACATGCAAAAGGGTGAATCTCACACTAAAATATGAGCTTAATTGTAATTAAAATGATCACAATGCAAAAAATCTTAAAGGTCCTAAAAATTAGCTTTCTTTTTGTCTAATATCTTAATACTGGAATCTCACAAAACCTGTCAAAAAAGGTCCAACTTGTATTTAACCTCAAAGGAAAAAGGTTGTGCTTAATGAAAGTGAAAGTGAAAGTGACGTGACATGTGGCCAAGTATGGTTACCCATACTAGGAATTAGTGCTCTGCATTTAACCCATCCTAAGTGCGCACACACAGCAGTGAACACACACACACCGTGAACACACACCCGGAGCAGTGGGCAGCCATTTATGTTGCGGCGCCCGGGGAGCAGTTGGGGGTTCGGTGCCTTGCTCAAGGGAACCTCAGTCGTGGTATTGAAGGTGGAAGAGAGCACTGTACATTCACTCCCCCACCTACAATTCCTGCCGGACCTGAGACTCGAACTCGCAACTTTTGGGTTACGAGTCCGACTCTCTAACCATTAGGCCACAACTTCCCCACAACTTAATTTTACAGTACTTACAGTGTACTCACATACCAACTACTAAGTTATACTATAAGGTAATTACATGGACTTAATATGAGTTAAGGTTAGGTTTAGAATTATTACTTAAGTATGTAGCACATACAGTAAATGTAGAACAGAACTCTAAAATAAAGTGTTAACAGGTAAAAAAAATTAATTATATTTTGAATACAGAAAATGAGGCCTATATTTATAGTAGGAATATTTTTGCACAATTAAGCAATTTTTACACCCCAATTTTCATTACTAAAATGCATCACATAATTTTACTACTCTTGATTATTTTCAACAATGATTCTCTTTAATGTAATATTTTACCGTAATAAATTACAGTAATCTGAGAGGTGAAATATGCTTATTTGTCATGAAAAATAATAACAAAAATATAATGCAAAAAAGTGTTAAAAAAATCCAACAACATTATATTCTTTATGCAGAATGTAATTTTTTTTCTTTTGATTTTTGGTGTGAAATATGACTGGGACTTTTTCTTGTTAGCTTTCATGAAATCCACCCAAAAGTGTGATTTTTTTATTTAAGGACTCAATCTACCATTAAGAGCATCACACTGATACTGATGCCCTTGAAAGCATACGGCATGAATTATCATCTCATTGCATACATAATTCACCAACCGCAGCAGATCCAAACCTGCAAAGTCGCTTACACTCACAAATGAGTATTCTGAAAAGGAAACATCTCCTGGGTCACCTAAAGTTCACCAGCATTGGTTGTGCTGCATCTGGGTTCATCTTTATGCACTGTACACTAGCATGCCATTACAGTGTATGTATGTGATGAGAGTTTTAATAAAAGGTGAAATCTCTGCAGTTCATTATAAACGCCCACTCATTTCTCCATACCAGGTGCTCTACGGCAAGACCAGCAGCTGTGTGCGGTTTGGAATCCTAATCAAGACCTAAATTAGGATGGGTGGGACACTGCGGAGCAGAGTGTGTGCACTGCAGCGCAGGACGTGATGTCCTGACAGAATCAATGGAGTGATTGCAGGTGCAGCTCTTTGAGATGTATAATTAGAAGTTTGTTCTGTGTATATGTGCAAGGATGTTTCATTTGGAAATTTAGCATTTCAATACTTTGCTGCAGTTTTAATAATGGACAAATATCACTGAGATTCAGTATTGTGTCCTAACCGAACAACATGCAATAAAATGTCAAATACAAGCTGTGACCACAACAAGCAGTATGATATTGTCGTTTGACTGATTTCCATTTATGCACCATCATGGTACATTTAAGGGACACTCTTTATTGGCATCTATGGTTGCATGAAGAACCTTTAACATCCATGAAACTTTTCCATTTACAAAAGGCCCTTTATAAAATCTTAAAAAATAAAAGTTCTTTATTGGCATCTATAGTCCCACGAAGAACCTTTAACATCCATGGCACCTTTCTATTCCACAAAATGTTTTTTATGGTGGAAAAAACATTCTTTAGATTATTGAGAGAAAAAAAAAAATGGTTCACTGAAAGGTTCTTTAGGGAACCAAAAATGGTTCTTCTATGCCATGGCATCTCCTTTTGGAATTGTTATTTTTAAGAGTATAGTGGGAAAAAGCTCTTTAGATTTTTAAAATGGTCTTTATATTAAAAAAATATGGTTCTTTTCAGAACTGTTCACTGAAAGGTTCTTTGGGAAACCAAAAATTGTTCTTCTATGGAATCATTGTGAAAATAACTCTCTTTTGGAACCATTATTTTTAAGTGTGTAGCTCCGCCCACTTCGAAATGCCATTGGTTCACAATCCTGATCCTTATAACTGTACATTAAACATCAAGTATTTTCTGACTGGCTGTGATTGAGTCATATCGTGCAGCAATTTGTGGTCAGTGTGGACAGACAAATTGCTTGTTGGCATCTTTAATGGCAAGTTAAGGCACTTAAGATGCACTCAAATATTTGAGTAAATATGCAATGCCTTATAAAAGCCATTTTAAAATCTCTGTTGTGGCTCTAACATGGGTTTGGTTGTGTGTGAAGTGTTTTGAAGTGATTGTGACTGAAGTGTCACACCTTTGGGGCGTTGTCTCTGATGATAGAAGGACTGAACACAGACTCGACAAGGAATTCCAATGCCAAGCCGGTGCGGCTGTTGCCTCCCTCATATGGCACCTCCTCCACAGCTCGGAGCACTTCCTCCAGAGTCGAATAATCTGTCAGAGCTATACGCATCCTGAACAAGGACACAACCGGATGCATATGGAGTATTCAAGCAGTTAATTCGTGCTTACTAATGTAGAGAATATACACACATCCAGTATATTATAGTCTTTAATTCTCTCATAATCACTGTCTCAGCAGAAAACAGCTCTCCAAAGTGCAAACACTAACCCACTGCAGTATGTATACTGACCTGGGCAAGTCAGAATAGACAGTAACTCCAAAGCGAACGCCTTCCTGTCCAATCACACTTCCCTGGAAGGCTCGGATGATGTCCGCTATGAACTCTTTGATCTGCTGGAAGCTGGTCTGACCCACTGACCAGGAATCATCCACCAGGAACACAATATCAGCAGGCATGGCTGTACGACATACTGAAAAAGAAAAAAACGAGAATGATTTTTTGTTTGTTTGTTTTTGACAAATTTTCTTATTTTACCATGGCTGAGACAAAATTGTTCTAATAAGATGGCTAATATTTCATATTGAAAAAGCTGGGCATAATTCAGGGGAACTGCACACGAACACACACACAGACCACAGAAAGCTGAATTGGTTTGACAGGAAGATGGATTTCAGAATTATAAATCATAGCAGATCAACAAACACAATAGAGGTATGTCATGCAACAAAAAGCCTTGTCTATTACAAGTAATTTTCTTTGACTTTGTTTTTAATTTATGGTAAATTAGAGAATTCTTCTTGCAGGGCCCATAAAATCAACATTAAATAAAAATAATTTAATTGGTTATTAATTCATTTTGATTGATACATGAAATAATATGAAATCATTGTATAATATGAAATGAAATCAATCAATATAATTTTTAGTAAGTAATATTTTAAACATGTATTATTAAAAATGTCAATTAACAAATATGTCTGGTACATTTTGTGCAATAATGAAAAAATAATGGTAGCATTTTACATTAAGGTTCCATTTGTTAACATTAGGTAATTGCATTAGCTAACATGAAATAACAATGAAAATACTGTACTTCTAAAGCATTTATTAATCTTAGTTAATGTTAATTTCAACATTTCCTAATACTTTATTAAAATTAAAAGTTATATCTGTTAATATTATTTATTGGACCTGAACGTGAACTAACAATAAACAATTATATTTTTTAACTAACGTTCCAAAGATTAAGAAATACTGTCACCATAGTTTTTGAAGGAATCCAACCTCATTCTTATCAAGGCCTTCTTTTTCACACCCAGCCACATGTTTGGCCACCATTAGATGGCAGTGTAGACTCAGAGAAGATTTTCAGAGCTAGTAAATTTATGCCAAGTGACCTGCACTTTAGAATCCACATTAAACAGGAAAAGCAGCTGCAGACTCAGAATAAGTCCTGATCCAGTCATCCAGTGCTTGTGCTATAGTTTCATATGACCTACAATTTCAGGATGCTTCTTTTTTGGTAGTGCACATCCTTACACTACATCCAAATATTCATTTATTTCTGTCTTTGATTGCTGCAAATGTGGCCTTGGTTGTGAGGTGATTGCACAATCACTGTGAAGCCTGTGAAGGCCAACACTAAGTGGACTGCAGATGTCCTCTGAATCAGATAACTCTTCAAAGACAAGCTTTTTTAGGCAGGAGCTAATCAGTACTGGATTAGACTTAATAGTAGAGGACAAAGATCAGAGAAGATAGACAAAACCGAAGGACACAAGTACATCCCAAGCTTTTTTTTTTAACGCCTCTTAACTCGCTCACAGAAGAATGCCTTGAAATGTCCTCCCCCACCCCAACAACCACAAGATGACAGACGCTATTATACAATTAGAACACAATTGAGCTCTGGAAACAAAAGTATATGCATTAAACAGCACAACGTTATTGATCATCTGGCAGGAACTACGTAAAAAGTTCAGTCTCATTTCCGGAAAAGTTGCTGCACAGAGTTGGGAAAATCTGTTCCACCCACATCAGAAGGGAACAAACACTGCAGGCTTTAGTGATTTATCACTCATATACAGCATTCTAAGAGAGAAAACTACTTTTATGCAATAGGGAAGTTCATCAAAAGCAAACTTTAATCCAGAAACTACCTACACACTCTGGCCACATGAGGCTGGGCATCGTCATGCACCAGGAGGAACCCAGGGCCCACTGCAACAGTGTAAGATCTGAGGATTTCATCCCGGTACCTAACAGCAGTAAAGACACCGTTGGCTAGCAAGTGGAGGTCTGTGAGACCCTCCAAGGATATTCCTCCCCAGACTATCACTAACCCACTGCCAAAACGGTCCTGCTGGATGGTGTTGCTGCCAGCATAACATTCGCCACAGCATGTCCAGACTCTTTCATGTCTGTCACATGCTCAGTGTGAACCTGCTCTTATTTGTGAAGAAAATGGGGTGCCAGTGGTGGACCTACCAGTTTTGGTGTTCACTGGCAAATGCCAATCGAGCTGCATGGTCCTGGGTTGTGAGCACAGGTCCCACTACAGGACATCAGGCCCTCATGCCACCCTTATGGAGTCTATATCTACAGTTTGGTCAAAAACATGCACACCAGTAGCCGGTTGGAGGTCATTTTGTAGGGCTCTGGCACTTTTCCTACTGTTCCTCCTAGCACAAAAGAGCAGATACCGGTCCTGCTGCTGGGATGTTGCCCTTCTACAGCCCTGTCTAGCTCTTCTTGTGTAACAGACCATCTCCCGGTATCTCTTCCATGCTCTTAAAACTGTTCTGGAAGACACATAAACCTCCTTGCATCGGCACGTATGGAAGTGCCATCCTGGAGAAGATGGACTACCTGTGTAACCTAATTGGGTTGCAGGTACTGCCTCATGCTACAAGTAGTGAGAAGGACACTAACAAAAGACAAAACTAGAAACAAAACAGTCAGGAAGGATCAGAGAGCAATTGTCTGTGGCCACAATCTACACAACCATTCCCTTTTTGTGGGTTGTATTGCTATTGCCTCTCCAGTGCATCTGTTGTCACTTTCATTTGCACCAAAGCAGGTGAAACTGTTTCACAATAACGTAAGCTTCCTAACTGGACAGACTGACATCCCTGAAGTTTAAATGACTTGGTTTGGGTCCGAAATCACCCACTTTTCCCTTAAATCAGGCACTATTTGAGGGGACAGCCATTTGTAGTGGTGTACAAAACTATAATGGACGTTATTGAGTGCACTCATTCAATCCCATAATGCACCGCAATAACGAGTGAACAACCGATGTGCATTCAACTGCTAGAAAATACCCACAGATCACTGTTAACGCTTTTCAATTGGGGCTGGTGCCAGTGCTCGGCCAAGAGTGGCTATCGTTCAGAACTGGCTCGCGTTTCCACTGGCAGGGAGCAGAACCCTCTACACCAACATGTGACCGAAATCACTTGTTATATCTTGCGGAAGTAGAGTGTTGATCTGTTCTGCCAACTACTACTGATATTTAATTGTTGTGTTAATGTTGTTAGATTACCTGTACCACGACGGCTTTTAAAAATGGCGCCTTTCAAACGAAGCACTGCCTACTGCACTCTAAAAAATGCTGGGTTATATTTAACCCAGCATTTTTTAGAGTGTGATGTCATAGGGTCCCTTGTTCGAGACCAGCAAGGTTTTGTGGCCGGTTCGGAACCAAGATCTGGGCTCCGGCCCAGGATTTTTTAGAGTGGAAAAGTGCAGCCCGGTTCCCAATTGGGTTCCGGCACCAGCCCTGGTGGAAAAGCAGTATGTGAGGGCCATGCTGAATGAATTCCCATGCCTCACCAGAAGATGGCGCCTGCAGTTGAATCAGCGATGTTGTACGCAGCATTGGAGTTATACTGTGATGATCAAATGTTCCTTTACTTTTTTGAGCTGTGTATTTTCTTAGTGTTTATATTCAATCTTAGTGTAAGGGAAACCTGTTTGAAATGGTCATTATTTTTGCAAATTCAGCACTGACAGTGATAACTTCAACCCACAAAAGAGCCACAATACAGCACTGCCACGTCAAGACAGACTCTTCATCGCATACAGCACAATAAACAGATCATCTCCAGTTTGACTTTCTAGATACATCTCAGCCGCAGCTTGCAGACCGTGCAGTTGTGTGTGTAGAGGATTACACTAAAATTATCTGCTGCTAGATTAAAATAATCAGCCTGAGAAGATGATGTGGTTTAACATGATACAACGTAAAAGAGCTCCGTTCAGTGCTGACTCATAAAGTCAGTGAAGAAATAAGGTTATTAAGCAAACATTTACTTCATTTTAAAGCAACTGTAACAGACTGGCAACCATTACCATGACAACAAGGCCCTGACAGCAATGAAAAGTGACTGCCGGTGTATTTACAGTTATAAGGGCTGATTACCGGGGTTAGATGCTCGCACTTTTGCATTTAACCAGATTTCAACATAAAGCAGGTGCGATACTGAAAGAGTACAAGGACGTGACCTCAGAAAGTACATTCTTTCCATTTCATAGTCAAGTGTCTGTCACTGCAAACAGCCATTTTGAAGAGGTGTGGAAAATTAGTGTTTCAGGGTATTAGAGCCTCAGTCAGTAATTGTCCTGACTCCTGACTCCTCTAAAACCATCCTGCATGAATTCAGTATGTTTCACATTCTCGCTCTTTCCCACTCTGTCTCTCTCTCTCCCTCACACACACAGCTCAAGGTGAAACATAAACACACACACAGTGTGTGTTTATGTGTTCTTTGCAGACAGTTCAGGGGTGATGGAAATCAGAGAGGGACACAGTGATTTATCCGAAAAGGCTCAAACCAGAGGTATCAAGCTGCAGGAGGTGTGCAGATGGCCTGCAGCAGAACTTGCTGATTCAGCAGGACACATGTGGAAAGAACCCTGTGTTCATTTCAACTTCACCTGCACATCCTCTTCAGGTGTGCAGACAGACGAGAACTGACATACACAGACATGACTGAAGGTGGACTTCCCTATTGCTAAACTTCATACAACATAAGAAATTTTAAGGGTTTGTGGTTCAAAAAAATTTATATTTTTGTGGGCTTTTTCTAGACCAAAAATAGTACAGAGTGACAGGAGTTTAAAAAAATAAATGAAAATTTGAATAGACAACCACTGACACGAAAGTAACTAATTATTCAACTAATAAAATTGAATAGACAAAAAGCTGATTAATGATTAATTATTTAACTAATAAAATAAAATAAAAGATTGAACAGACAAAAAGCACTGACACTGAAGTAACTGATTATTCAGTAAATTATTCAACTATTTATATATTTAATATAATAAAACAAATTATAATATACATAAAAATATAATAAAACAAATTATTTTAATTTACAAAATTCTTAATTAATTATTCAACTAATAAAATAAAATAATAAATTAAAGTCAAGTGTCAAGTTTTTGTAGTCTCACTTTAATAACTGATTAGTTATGCATCAGCATACATATTTGTCCGGTCCAACTTATTAACTAGGATCTAATTAATTAATTAATTAATAATTTATGCATTTAGCAGACACTTTTATCCAAAGCGACTTACAGTGCATTCAGGCTATACATTGCGTATGTAACACAGTATGTGTATTCCCTGGAAATCGAACCCAGGACCTTTTGCTCTGCTAACGCAATGCTCTACCACTGAGCCACAGGAACATAGTATTATTACATAGGATCTAGCATATTAACTTACCAATATATCATTTAAAAATGTTTTATATAAAATTCTGGAGTCTAAAGTAAAGAAATCGCTACGTATTAAAAAAAAAACTTCTCTTTTCTAATGCTAGCTAGTCAAATCAAGAACTAAAAAAAAAAAATGAAGGAATTTACCTCATTTACATATAATGTTTCCTTTTGGAAGTTTTCCTTCTTTTTAACTTTTAACTCGCATCCAAACACAAAAGGTTGTATATCATTGTGTATACCGAGATTAACTCAATTTTAGTTGCTCACCAAATTTTACCCGCATTTAGTGCTTGTTCATTTTGGACCCTGCCTGCAACCTTTTCAGACAGTGACTGATTGAAGGGCGGGATATTGGCAGTTCACTGGGGACTGAAGAGGCCCTATCGCATGTAGATAAAGCGTGAGTCAGCAGTCTACCTTCAGCCTCTGCAGTGACGCTTTGAAAGAAGAGAGACAGGGACAAGAGGAAGATCCACATGCCGCAATATCCCATTTTCTCTCTCTCTCTCTCTCGTCCTCCAACTCTCTCTTTCTTTCCCTGTCCTCCCCCTCTTATCTCTTTGCTGGCAGATCCTCTTCTTTGGACTGATGTCCTGAGACGGGCTTGTTCTCTGCTTTATTTAGCTGCTACGCACTCTCTCTTTTATCTGTAAAAGAGAGGAAGACAGAGATCTGTATCGTCATACATATGCATATACACACATTCAGAATAATCGTTTTGATCTATTCTGTTAGTAGAGTCAATGTAATCACTGAATCTTCGCTGAAAATCACCTGTATAATCCAACACATTTATCCTGTCAGATATGGCTGTGCAGGCCTGCTGAGCGGCAGTTAAAGGTCCCATGACATGCTGCTTTTTAGATGCTTTTATATAGGCCTAAGTGGTCCCTAGTACTGTATCTGAAGTCTCTTTCCCGAAATTCAGCCTTGGTGCAGAATTTCAGCCACTGCTCGGTTTACACCTATCGCCATTTCTAGCCACTGGGGGACCATAGGCAGGCTAGGGGAACTCATATTAATGTTAAAAAACCTCATAAAGTGACATTTTCATGCCATGGGACCTTTAAGAAATGAATAGCACTTAGATAGAAACAGGTATTATTCAAATTAGGGATGTCAATTTTCGATCATTTCCATGATCGATCGTCGTTTAAATTAACGATCAATTAATCGATTAATCGTTAACTTTAATGCAGCAAAATGCGTCTA
>NW_015536503.1:997629-1013909 GCF_001515605.1 Sinocyclocheilus anshuiensis | reverse complement strand
TTAGTATTATGACCAGTACTTAATTTGATTCTGCTGGATCCTGTTCCGGAAAATGTCAGATTTTGAATTTTTGTGTTCCGGTAGGCCTATTTGTTTTTAAAAATCCGGCATCTACAGTGCATTAGATCAGTGCATGCTTGCGTGCATACGAGACGGAGCGAGCGCGGGTTTGGCTAGATGTATTTGGAGGTTATTACGTCTCATTCGGCACAAATCCAAATGTTTCCATATTCGTAATGTATTTGAATGTTAAACTATTATTTATAATGTAAACTAGGCTTGTACTTTACACGCATTCGCATATAGACGGAAACGATCATCATTTTCCTTAAAGCATCCCATTTTGTCCTTGACTATTTTATTTTGATAATGAACAGACTGCGATGTAAGTTTGAATTGCTAGAATATGTGGGGTGTGCGCGCGTGAGGCGCCAGTGCGATCGAACAGCTGAAACATAAAAAAAACTTGTTTATGGAGCGCAGCGCCACACTTCTGTTTTAAATCTGTTAGCTTAATTATTTAAGCCAGATATATTTCGCTTTTTTTGTTTTTTAATGAAAACAAATTGTTATTTTTATTTTAGGCCTATTGCTTACATTACATAGGCTATACATTTTCCTTAAAGCATTCCATTTTGTCCCAGGGCTTGAAACCCTGTGCCTAGGCTAGTTTGGTTAATGCAGAAACTTGTGAACGATGCTCTTAGTTGTGGCATCACCGTTTAGTGACATCATTGAATGCTCCGGAAAAACGTAATGTCAGTGTCGGTCACAGCGTCTTTAAATTGCAGTTTTGAATCCAGCAATTATTTATTTACAAATTATAAGCTTTGATTATGACATGTGTGGTATAAAAGCTTTGATTATTAGAGGAATAATTGGTTAGCTGGAAAATGTTACATCGCGACCATGCTTTTGGATGCCGTTCGAGTCCATATAGCCTACATTCACGCGGCTTTGTTCTGGTTTGCCGGTTGGTCACGAATTTCCACAAATTCAATAATATTTAGGCATTGTTTCTTTTCCTAAATCCTCACCGTCTAGCCCATAATTTCGCAGGTTTATTTTATTGTCATTCACTTTTTATCACTGTTTTCGCATCTAAGGGAAATGAAAGATTTCATGGCCATGAATTAAGAATTTGTTCGATTTATTAATTTGTTCCCTCATTTTAGTTAAATCATGGGTTATTTAGAGCCGCACGCAGCCCAAAATTAAACGACTTAACCATCGATAGTTTTAATCGACTGCATCTCTTATCGACAATTAATCGATCATCGATTAATCGTTGACATCCCTAATTCAAATAAAAGAGAATTGTTTAAGGTTAAGAAAGTTCGGTAGTGCACAGTGAAGTTCTACCAAAAAGTTTATTCCTCTTAGGGTGTCATGTAATTAAATTCAACAGAGGAATCGTCTGTACAATAATAAGGAATAGTTAAGCTCAAATGATAATTGTGTCATCTTTTACATGTTGTTCCAGACCTGGATGGTTTTCTTTCTTCTGTGGAACACATAAAGAGATGCTTGACAGACATTTTCTCCATATCATGAAGGTGGATAGTAACCTCAGGCTGCCAAGGTCCCAAAAACTAATTGAAACACATTTGAATATGCACATATAAATTGAGTTACAGATTAATTTATACTACCATTCAAACGTTTGGGGTCGGTAAGATTTTGTTTTTTTTTTAAGAAATCAATACTTTTATTCAGCAAGGGCACATTTAATTGATCAAAACTTTTATAATGCATGATTTTATAATGTTACAAAATATTTCTATATCAAATAAACAATGTTCTTTTGAAGGAACGCGAGACTGAAGACTGGAGTAATGGCTGTTGAAAATTCAGCTTTGCCATCACAGGAATATATTACATTTGAAAATATATTAAAAACAGACAACCATTCTTTTAAATTGCAATAATATTTCACAATATAACTATTTAAAACAAACAAATGCAGTCTTTGTGAGCATAAGAGACCATTCAATCTATTAAAAATTCTTACCAATCCCAAACTTTAGAATGGCAGCATAAATTGTACTCTTTTCCTCAAACAAAGGTGTCATATGTTTTAAGAAAATATAAACAGTTAATATGCTTATATGGTGCTGTTTTTGTGGCCACTTTCAATTTGTGGAAAAGAGCAGAGTAAACATTCTGCTTAACATCTCCTTTTGTGTTCTATGGAAGAAAGTCAGTCAAACAAGTTTGGAATTAAGTAAATAATGACAGATTTTTCATTTTTGGGCCAAATGTCCCTTTAAGAGGAAACCAGTAATCACTTTTAAATCACTACAAAGCTTGCAGGAATACAGCAATACATTTGCAATGCTTTTATTTTGCCTCAGGTTCAAAATGTTTAAAAGTGTATAGGAAACTACATGAAACATCTGCAGTCTGATGCATTACCCACTGAAAATACAAGCAGGCATTCATCATTCGTAGTGTTTTGGATGCTGATCTTCAGCATGGGATGCTGCTGAGCTGGTGTCTCCATCAAGTTTTGAACTATCTTAACTGCAAAATGTCCTTGCTCGACCAGCTTAGCTGCTTAGATTAGTCTGCTTAGCAGAATTTTCATATACAAATGTCTGGTTCCATGTGTAGGTTATGATAAGACCTCCTGTGTGTTATCTCTGTGAACTGTGGACTGTGATTGGAAACCACCTTAAGCATCTAGGGAACAACATTAATAAAACTGGTTAAATTTGATATATTTATAGTGCACCTTCACATATTGGTGTGGCCGCAAAATGTCTAACAATACAATGACAGTGACTCTGCACTTTCAGCAGGTTACATCACACATGGTAGTTGACATTGAAGTCAGAGTATCACTACAAACTTGACCTTTGTGAAAGACACCAAGTGTGTAGTTCAACTTAACAGGCTTAGACTGCTCATTGATATTCATGTCTGCGTGTGGTCCAGAGCATAAGGTGAGAGCTGCTGTGAAAATACTAATCCTGTCATTCAGTACTGTCACTCTGAGGGAAGAATTCCAGAACTACCTTCAGGACAGAAGGTTCTAGAATTTTTAAAAAGATGGATGAGTTTCCCCTCAAGGACACCTCAAGAATTATTTGATGTAACTTGTATCTGAAAGAAAAATGAGGTCTTTACCAATGTATCAAGAAACTGCAAATTCTGTCATAATTTGGAAGTAGTCAGCATTCACACAAACGCATCTTGTAATTGTGACTTCATATCTCAGAACTCCAATATTTTTCACAGATAACTATATCGCAGGAACTGTGAAATTTCTTGAAATTGTGGCTTTATATCATACATTTTTATACATTTCTTGAAATTGTGCCTTTATATCATACAATACTACAAAAGCTTTCAATATGACTGTTATAATTGTTACTAAATTTCTCATGATTGCGACTATATCTTATAACTTAATATCTCACACTGTGTGGCTTTGTCACAATTGTGACTTAATATCTCATGTGACTTTATACAGTGGGTACGGAAAGTATTCAGACCCCCTTAAATTTTTCACTCTTTGTTATATTGCAGCCATTTGCTAAAATCATTTAAGTTAATTTTTTTTCCTCATTAATGTACACACAGCACCCCATATTGACAGAAAAACACAGAATCGTTGACATTTTTGCAGATTTATTAAAAAAGAAAAACTGAAATATCACATGGTCCTAAGTATTCAGACCCTTTGCTCAGTATTTAGTAGAAGCACCCTTTTGATCTAATACAGCCATGAGTCTTTTTGGGAAAGATGCAACAAGTTTTTCACACCTGGATTTGGGGATCCTCTGCCATTCCTCCTTGCAGATCCTCTCCAGTTCTGTCAGGTTGGAGCTGCAATATAACAAAGAGTGAAAAATTTAAGGGGGTCTGAATACTTTCCGTACCCACTGTATGTCATAACTGTGACTTTAAATCTCACAATGTGATTCTTTTGATTGTGACTTTATATGTCACAATAGCAACTATATTTCTTGTGATTGTGACTGTCACAACTGCAAAAAAAATGTATTGTGATTAATATCTCGAAATGTGACTTTATATGTCAATTCATAGTGTGACTGTGTCATAATTATGACTTTATATCTTACAATGTGATCGTCATAATTGTGACTATTTCTTGTGATTGTGACTTTATATGTCACAATATCAACTTTATTTCTTGGGATTGTGACTGTCAAAATTGAGACTTTATTTCTTGGGATTAGTATCTCACAATGTGACTTAATATGCAATAATTCTGACAATGTCTTACAATGTGACATTTATAGATCATAATTGCTACTTAATATCTCGCATTGTCCTTTTATGTCATTATTTTGAATTAAAATCTCACAATGTGACTTTATGTCACAATTAGGGCTGTCAAAAAAATGTGAATTTCGAATATTCGTCGAATAAAAAAAAAAAAATCCACATTCGAATGCAAAAACGTTTAGAATTTTAGGTCTGCGTCAGCCATCAGGGAGCCTTATCAGTGGCGCACGAAATGAGACGACAATGTAAGTGTCATTGCATTTTAATTCTTTTGTTAGTAATTATATATGGTTTATAAGCATTATTTTAAACATTATACACTTTTTTCAAATATAGTCGTGTTATTTTATTACGCTTTGAAGAAACATGCATAATATTTTGCTCGATGCGCCCTCTTGTGGCCTCAGGAGAGAAGCCAAAAGCTTTTTTCCCCCTAACTGAAATTATGCCTTTTAAATTCGAATATAATTCGAATTTTGATTATATTTAAGTGGAAAATTCGAATTTAGTTTTTCAGTCATTTTGACAGCCCTAGTCACAATTATGACTTAATTTCTTGTGATTGTTTTATAATATTAAATAACTGTGACTTAATATGTCATATTTGACTTAATATATCACAATGTGACTTTATACATCAGATTTCTGACTTAATATCTCACATTGTCCCTATATGTGTCACAATTGCGACTTAACTTCTTGTGATTGTGACAAGAAATGTCTCACAATGTGATGTTAAACAGGCCTCTGTATTCAGACGTTGAGGAGTTGTGAATCCTGGACCAACAGAATACAGAACTGAAAACAAAATCTACAAATATCTGAGAAGCTTTAATTATGGCAAAATCTCTTCATCCTTTGAAATCATGACTAATCCCAAACTATAATAGCTCTTCATGCAAAATCCAGAGGCGTCAGACAGGTGAAGAGCTTCCTCGCCAAATAAATGCTGTCATTCCAAATACTGCGCTAACTAACTGCATACCATACGGAATCAATGATCTTGCACAGAGCCGGTGTTGCCAGACGTACGATAATTATTGTATTTTTACAATAATTTTGACCTCTGTACGATCAATAATGGAAAAAATCCCATAATGTACGATAATTTCGAAATTTCAGAACGTGTTTTTTCCAAAGTCAACCTCATCAAAACAAACCCATGAAATCGGCTCATTACAGATGCTCTAAATGGGTTGGTGCACACCTCAGGACCCTCAACATCCGGCAACACGCAGGATTCTGATGACAGCGACTGAGGTGGAGTTTGGACCTTCACACAAGGTACGCCTATGGCCCTGTGATTTCCACGATGCGGAAAACACAGATGGAATTGCGGAATCCAGTCAACGGAATTTACTGTATAATGCCGAATGTCACGGAATTTGTCAAAGTTTGGATTAATTAGACGGTAGTAGGTCAGTACACTTAAATAGAGTTGTGATATGGACTAGTATCTGTAAATATTAAGCCGCAAAAAGGCTATTTAAATATAAATCCTGCATGTTCTGTGTCTGTCTGAATCATAGTCTATGGTCTGAATGAATGTCACGCGGTTTTGTTTACTACACACATACTGAAGCGCGCATAATGCTCGCGGTGATTTCAGCATCTGCCTTCTCACTTAATAGGACATAAATACATGAACAACATCCCCAGAAATGCTCTGTCAAAAATATATAGTTTCTGCCAGAAATGTATTACTATTGTTCAGTAGAATGTACATACAACTACTACTACTAAAATTATTAAGGAATAATCACAATATTTCTTCCATGTTTTAATTTTAATTGTAAATCCCCTTTGTTTGCCAAAAAATTACATTTGTTTAATTTTCATGAATAAAAAGATAAATTAAATTAATGTGTTATGCCTTCATTCGATAACCAGAAAAATTAAAATACACAACGCAGAATTTCTAAAAAAAAAAAAAACATTTCATAAGGGTATAAATAAAAGTAGTTTTTATGCATTCAAATAATTAGACATATTAAAACACAGAATTTGGTAACAATAAACAAGGTGAAAAAAAGAGAACATTTCATAAGACCCTAAACATGTAATTTTTGTTAAAACTTTTTAATAGATTTGATGTTGAATTGTATACGTTTCATTATTTAATTAGACGTGCTTTTGATTAATACAATTTAATTTAACCATTTAAAAAGGAGTCCAGAAAAATTTAAATGGAAAAAAAAAACAGAATCCAAAAAAATTTAAATTTAGAATAAAAGAAAAAATAATGGAATTTGGGAAAAAATAAAACGTATTTCATAGGGCCCTAGCATAGTTATTTATTTATCGTGGTGATTTGAAGGTTGTGTCAAAAAGTTGTTGCTCTAGTCTAGTAGATAAATAGCTGTATTCTGTACGTTTTTACTTGTGTACGATAATTTTCGTCCAAATACGATAATTTTAAGCTTCTGGTACGATACTTGGACATTTCCAATCTAGCAACACTGAGAGCCGCTGCGACTTTGTCAGGTTACATGTGTGGGGGATATTATGACTAGCGAGTCTCTGTTCAGCCAACAGACAGCACTGTCAAGCTGTGCAGAAACCACAGCCAAGCTAATGCAATGCTTTACTGCACAACTGCCACTTCCAATGTGCAGGAACGAGTCTTACAGTCCACAAAAGTAATGCAGCTGCAAGGGTACGATGACTTTAACTAGGGCTGTGCAAAAAATCGAATGCGATTTTCATGCGCATCTCGTCAGTAAAGCCGCTTCTGGTGATTAGTAGTAAATCTCCAGCACGTGCTTTCAGATGGAGCGGCATTTACTATACAGAGCCGTAGTTCACTGACAAGCTACACAAAATGCGATTTCGTGTAGCTTGTCAGTAAACTATGGCTCTGTGTAGTAAATGCGGCCACAAATGCACTCTGAGGTGCACATGGGAGTCTATAAAGCATTTTTACATAGTGCTAAAACTTTATATTATGATCACAGACACTTCTATGCAGGTCAAACACTCTTGGCATACAAAGTTAGCACAGAAAGCATGTTTTCCTATCAGATGCAGTGGAACGCAGCCAGATTATTTATCAAGAACCATCTGGGCCATGAGCTCTACGCATACCATTCAAACTCACTCCTGTTTGAGCATGTAACCTCAAGCACTTCTGTACCGCAGTCAGTTTACATGACTTTACATGGACTCCGGTACTCTGGACGGGGCAGATAAGACTTTTTGAATTGCTGCACTTTGGAGGCTGCCGTCTGATTGTGTGATTTATGAATGAATCTGATTGAACAAACGATAATTCGCATCAACGTACAGGCCGGAAGGAGCTACCGCCGTGACTCAAGGGATATTTTTCTGATGCCTGCCACACAGCAACTTGCATACAGCAAAGTCATGCAGCAAAGAATGTAATCTCCCGAGCGCAGGCCGACCGGAGAGGTGAGCGTGTAGTTGGACCCAAGCCCCTTTTTGCTCTCTCTACAAACCCTGCTGTTTGTTAGTCATATCTGAATATGGCCACTTGGCAGGAGATTATGTCTGTAGCTCTAAATTAAGTGTTAAATGCACACGGGGTGGGGCGGGGGGAATCATTTCTTAAAAGCATCCAAAAACACACTAGCGCATACACAGAGACGGCAATTGTTGTAGTCCATGCAATTGTTGCATAGAGCACAATGGTGAATGCGCAAAATCAAACATGAACACAAAGTTCAAAAGGGCCCATTCATGAGATAAGCCAAAAATCTTGAAATGTCGCTTCAGCAATTTTTTAAGATACTAGAAGGAACGTCCTCACAAAACATCTATTGTAGTAGAAATATCCAAACGCATACTCCCAATACTCGTTCGCTCACAATAAAAGCTGGAAAGGATGCTGTTTGCGGAGGCTTATCAGCTGCAAGAAGAGGCAGGCCGCCAGCGTGCAGTAATGAAGTGACTTTATGCGGTTCATCTATGACATTACATCTAAAGCCGGAGTGCCGCTCGACTTCGAGGGGCGTGTAAAAGTCTGTGCGTGGAGGAAAAAGCTATCAGACTGGAGACATCAACACACTACCATTTTGTTCAAGGCTTTTTAGTTGCATTAGCAGGGCTATTGAAGCTGTCAGATGTGGCGGTAAATGGAGTGGAATGGCATACGGTGGATGGAGTCTCTGATTTTGTTCCACAATTACCTAATCAAACAATGCATTAAACAAATAATTGAACTAGGGTCAAATCATGCTAGTTTTGATCAGCAGATGTTTGAGAAAATTAACTTTAAAAGAGCACTTACATTAGTTTAGAGTAGTCTCTCAACTGAAGAGTCATGACCCTAAATGGTCTGTTGTGATTGGATTGCGGTGAGTAGGAAAAAAGCAATGCAAATTGATAATGCTAAAATACAAATATAATTAGGATAGCAACATAAATAGACATAGAAACATTTCCCACGTTGTTGAAGTCAAAAGTCGTGCATCCAATTGAACGCTACAATATTTTAGAGTCTATTCATCTGTTGCTTGGTTGAAGCTAGCCAAATTAGACAGATGCCAGCATAGACAGGCTGCTTGGCATTGCTTCATCCTGAAAAATCATGAACAAAACTACACAGGGTAAAAGACAATGCAACTCAGACTGTATTAAATACTGATTCTAGGTTTAGTACTGTGTTAAATTGCCACCTGATGTCCAAGAATGTCTGGATCATGAAGTAAAACCAGTTAAGAACCACTCTGAGAAAATGGCCCACATCCAGAGTGCGCAAGAAAGAGAAAACGAGCAAGAGAAATTTGGCAGGGAGCTATATAGATATACTGCTTTCTGCATTGTGAGACATTGGGCTGCAAATTTGTCCAGAGACCTTCACTCACCTCTGCCACTGTACCCTGCACCATGGTCCTCCTCTCAAAAGCAAAACTGCTGGCTGCTTGAAACAGACCCGGTCTGTTGAAGATCCGTCAGGTAATAATCCAATCCAAGAACAGGTTATGGGACTCCACACGCTGTAGTGCAATGTCCCCGGACGAGGGGGGTGAGAATCCAAGACGGCCTAGAAAGGGACGTGTAAAAGGGTGTGTGAGAGAAAGAGAGAGTGAATGAATGAAGCAAATACCTAAGAAGGAGAAAGTTTAGGGGGTGTGGAAGAGCTACAACAGGTTGGCTTACAGTTAAGACAAGAAGATGGATTGAGAGAGAGAGAGAGAGTGAAAAGGAGAGAAAAAGTAAGAAAGAGACAGAGCAGCAACTGAGAACATAAAAATAATTCAAAGACATTACATATGTCTCTCTATACACACTATTATTTTACTACATATTTTATATATAAAATCTACATTAATTTCGTGTTTTAGGCAAATTATGGAGTCACTAAGGGGACATCGTGTTGAATATATTTAAGTGTTTTAAATATACATGCGGTTGCTTTCCAAACTTTTTGAGTTCTGTCCCAAATGTATTGCGTTCCCCCGACAAACTTTGTTTGCTCACAAAACATTTGCAAAACTATTTTGTTTACTATGCTCCCCCAATAAACTTTTTTCGGGGGAACCCAAAAGTTTTGTGAGAGAATGCAAAAGCACTGAAATAAATTTAGCTCCCATCTCGTTTTTGTTACCATCATGTTCCTTTACAAATTAAATTTTTTATTTAATTTTTTTTTCTGAATTTGGAAAAATTTAATAGGAAGAATATGCAAAATTACGTATGGTAATTGACTTTTAAATATTTTTAGTAGTTTAGAGTTTGACTTTCATATTAATATGCTTTGAGGTCTTGCACAATTTCTTGCAATTATTTTGGGCAAACAAATGTCACCTAAGCAACAGCAAACATGAAAATCCTACAGCAAATAATTATTTCCATCACTGCAATTCCAAAATCTACTGAACAATGTACAGACATTCCACAAACCTTCTTGAAGTCAAATCAAAAGCAATTTTGTTAGTATCCGTAATCTCTGGGGACATAATTAGGCACTTTGAAAAATCTTTTCAAATTATTGCTGAAATATGTGAGACCTCCCAAATGCGACTTTTGAAAAGCAGCGGCAGACGGTGGGGTCAAAAAGGTGGACTTATTCCACAGAGAACATATAGCACCAGGGTTTTAAGATCTCACAAATAAAACTGCCAGACCTCTTAGCTGGTCACATGCCTTCCCGAGGAACTGCGCTGGAGCAGCAGTGTAAAACACAGTAACTGCACCGTTTGAACAGAGAAAGCGATGTGAAAGGCCTTTAATGGTCTTCTGCAGGAATGCAGGGATGGAGTTTATTGGTTCTTGCCACCTGTCACTCATGACACACTATAATTCAGCAAGCCCCAATCATGGGCTCAGACCTGACAAGCTGAAAAACTGTTCTGACCCTGAGGTCAAAGGTCATGCAAGGGGCCTTCATGAAGAGAGAAAGGGGGGGAAAGGGGCTGTAAAGAGTGTTGCATACATGTAGAAGAATGTATACAGTCATGTAGAACATAAATTACAGTTACAGTTTTTTTTTTATTTCAAGATGAGAATTTTATGAAAAAAAAAGAGAATGACGAGCTGATTTTTTATTTTGTTATTATTAGTTTTTTTTTATCAGAATTGTGAGATATAATCTCGGAATTGCTAAGGAATTTTTTTTTTTGTTCTAAATTACCTGTTTTTTATTCTTTTATATTCCATGGCTTCCATAGACTGCTACTTTAAAACTGACATTTTCTGCCACCATATAGACTCCGCCCACAAAAAAACTTAGAGATATAAATATATTTTTTGATCAAATAAATGCAGCTTTGGTGAACATAACAGACTAAAAACACAAAAGAAAAATAAAATAAATAAAATACTCACAATATTTTTTTTTCTAAATTACCTGTTTTTTATTCTTTTATATTCCATGGCTTCCATAGACTGCTACTTTAAAATGGACATTTTCTGCCACCATATAGACTCCGCCCACAAAAAACTTAAAGATATAAATATATTTTTTGATCAAATAAATGCAGCTTTGGTGAACATAACAGACTAAAAACACAAAAGAAAAATAAAATAAATAAAATACTCAGAATACTCTATTCTGTTATATATATGATCATGTCCCTTTAGTTCTGAGTGGTCAGTTTCAGCATTTTGTGGTCAAATATTTTTCCTTTAATGACCAGTAAACTGTGTAATAAATTGCAGTCTTTCACAAATAATTTTCATATACTGTGCTTCCTCGTCTCGCATAATAAAATAATTATCATTTCATGTCCATTTCTTTATTTATTTGGTAAGTATCTACATAATAGGTCAAACTACAGTCATCTGGTCATTATCACAAAATAAACCCCTCTGGATGATAAAGACCCAGAAACATTATATCTTGACCCTGATAACTCTGCGAGGTTCATTTTGCAATAATTACTGTACATTAGGCCTGACTGATTAACTCACATAATGCAAACAGTCCTATGGAGAAATCAGGGAATATAATAATAATATTTTGTTAGGACTGCTGTAAGAAATGCTCACCAAAGAACATTTGAGACTAATTTGAAACCTAATAATTTTAAGAACTATTTAAGCAAGGTTAGAGATGAGTTTGTAACCTGAGTGGAAAAAATATATATCACAGCCAGAAAAACTTACTGTACGATAATGGTGCTGTTATTGCCCACAAAGAAACCACAACTAGATCCTAGTGAACTAATAATGACTGTACATTAGGCCTGACTGATTAACTCACATAATGCAAACAGTCCTATGGAGAAATCAGGGAATATAATAATAATATTTTGTTAGGACTGCTGTAAGAAATGCTCACCAAAGAACATTTGAGACTAATTTGAAACCTAATAATTTTAAGAACTATTTAAGCAAGGTTAGAGATGAGTTTGCAACCTGAGTGGAAAAAATATATATCACAGCCAGAAAAACTTACTGTACGATAATGGTGCTGTTATTGCATCATCAAGCAATTATAAGCAGAGGAATATGTGTTGAACAAAGCTGATAATGGCTAATCAGCCTGGGAAATATTAAACAGGCTTGTCTTCATAAACTAGCAGCTAATTGCTGGTTTTTTTAATGCCTACGAATCCACAAAGTGGTTCATACTGCAGCTGAAGTGTGTTTTGATTAAATTCAAGCTTTAGGCTCGAGTAAAAATAGCGATGTACTCAGGGATCAGCACTAGAGAAACAAAGAAATCCAAAGAAATCTCTCCTGTCTGTCATATATTAGGAATTCACAGGGCTGGGCTGAGTTGTAAAAACATCATTGACATGATGGGTAATTGCCCCATTGGTACGTAAGCTTGTTTTTACAGGCATGTTAGTAGCGGTCCCTCTTCACTGGCCGTCACCTTTTGTGTCTGTATACCACTCTTGTCAACACGATTTCCATCATACATAGACCTCAAATGCATCATGTCACCACAAAAGACCGTTTGCATGTTTTCAGCAGTTATGAATAATAAAGAGCTCCTGGGAGAAATAAAACCCAATTGGATGACGTATAGATTTAATGTAATGCTGAAATCTTAATTATAAGTCCATTTTCTGTGCTCCGATGGCCCCAACAGTTCATTATTCTGCCCTGCAGTGCCTTTCCGACTCCACTTTAATTGTGTTTTTGACGTGGAATGTGTTCAAAGTCTTTGTTTAATAATGTGCCTGCCTGAGTTTTGCTTTTGGGGGGAAAAAGTATTGATTGATGTAATATAAACACAAGTGCCTCATTTAAAGTTATGGAAGTATGTCTGCAGAGAGAAGAAATAAGGAGGGCTGTGGAGAAGTAATATGGTGTTTGAATATTAATTAGGGCTGCACGATAAATCGCATGCGAGCGTTAAATATCGCATGCGATTTATCGTGCAGCCCTAATATTAATATGATATTACAGTTGTGTGTGTGCATGTCTGTGGTCTCTGGCACAACTGTCAGGTTGTCTCTATCCAGGAAATCAAGGACTTGTTGCCCACGGCAATCAGAAAAAAATGTATCCCCTGCTGGCAGGTACATGGCACAGCGGCTACCTCAGTCTACAACAAAAGACCTGAAGTATGCCGAAACACATGTACATGTGCTCAACACTGACAAAAAAAAAAAAACACCCACATACCTCCAAATGACATGCACACACTTTAAACTAACTCAAAAAGTGTGCCCACACAAAGAACATTGTATTAGTTCAGAGGTCTTAAAGGAATACTGTAGTTCGCTCAAAAATTTACATTTGCTGAAAATGTACTCATCCTCAGGTCTTCCAAGATGTAGATGAAGAACAGATTTGGAGAAATTTAGCATTACATTACATGCTCGTCAATGGATCCTGTGCAGTGAATGGGTGCCGTCAGAATGAAAGTTCAAACATCTGTGATGCAATGCTACATTTCTCCAAATCTGTTCCAATGAAACAAACTCATCTGCATCTTGGATGGCCTGAGGGCGAGTAAATTCCTTTGAGTGAACTATTTTTTAAAACTCAAATTATATTCTTAGGGGCCAGTTGATCAGTTAAAACAAATACAAATCTTTTTGGTAACACTTTATTTTGATGGTCCCTTTTGAACATTCTGTTGACAATAAGTAACACTGCACCTACATTCCAACTAACTCTCATACTCATGCTAATCTCATGCTAACTATTTATTGTGACTGTCTCCATACTGACTATAAGAACTTTTTTTTATATATAATCATGCACTTTAACTAAATACAGTTATTGGTGCACGGACGGATCTTTTTGTAGTTCTACTCATCTCTCCCTCAGACCTAGCATACTGCTCTGCATGCTTAGTGGACTAATGATGCCTGAGATTGTATTCCTGAAATGCAATTTAGATCAGGCAGGTAGCCACCTCATTAAGAGACCAGAGAGAACATCATGTTCTGGCTTTGATGTAAAGCTCAGATGTTATTTGAATGTATAAAGACTGAAAATAAATGGAAAACTATTCACATATATGGTAAATAAAATTATTTTATTAGGAAAAAATCCAATGAGGACACTCTTGCTGTAATAAAATGGCAGCTATATGTATGCATGTACTGTATTAAGACTTGTATGAAAAAAAACATAACATAAACAAAAACAACATAAATAAAGTTGTAAAATAATTTCTGTTAAATAGAATAAAATATTTGACATTTATATAATTTAATCAGAATAAAAGCAGAATGAAACAGTAAAAATTTAAATTGTTAAATGTTCTAATTATTTAGATTATTATTTTCTATAGTATGTAAATGAATAAAATATTAAACATTTATATTAATATAATTTCATCAGAATAAAAGTATTTAGATTAATAGTATACATTGTAAATTTAAATCTAGTTTGTACATGCTGATTTAAATATTCAATTTTAATAAAGTCATCTAGCTGGCTAACATAGATAAGTTAAAAAAAATACTTTAAAAATATTTATAAAGGTTTTATTGACCTGTTTTTTAAAATTACATTATTTAAACTATATTGTAAACTCTTTTTTTATGCTAGAAATATCAGATAAATCAGTAATGTTTTGCACCATATTCCATTGTTTTCCAACAAAGTTTTACATATTAATTCATAGATTTAATGGAGGAAATTATAGTTGCATAATTTATAATTTCCAGTAATTGCATGTATTGCAATTTTAAAACCTACTAAATTACTAGCAATTTTTAAACATTAAATTTAAAATCTTTTACAATTTTTCTAATGGACATAAAATATGTAGGTTAATGCAATGTTTAAAAATAGCTTACACATGCACGCATTATATATTACATTAACCTAGATGTTTTATGTGCATCAGAAAAAATGAATATTGTGTGTGTGTGTGTGTGTGTCAGTCATTATGGGGTATGGAGTGTAGATCGATGTAGAAAAAATATTTTTAGCATAAGGCTGCTAAAATAGATATACAGTGGGGATCAAAATTGGAGAACAATCCATAAATACTTGAGTTTTTTTTTCTGCAATATTGTTAATCTTCATTGCTTAAAATTTGAAGGAATATCAGCTATAGGAATATCACTGCTACTAACATGTTTGACAAAATAGCCAAGGCATTTCAACAAAAAATGTACAGTCTTTCCCCAGTTTGAAGCTGAACAAAACGATTCCCATCGGACCCAAATTAACTAAACTTGCTCTCATCATAAAGTAAACATTGGACCAGTTCTCCTCTGTCCACAAAACATGCTCCTCCGCAAAGGTGAGTCTAGTGTTTTGCTTCTTTCTGCTGATGAGAGACTTGGTCACTGCAGCCGCAGTGTTGAACCGATTCCCCATTGAGAGTCTCCGCATTATCCTGTCTTCTCGTGCATTTGTCTTACTTGGACAACCAGCCGTTTTGGGGGACTTGAATGAATTAGTGTCATTGTACACCTGCAATATTCGAGAAATTACAGATTTGGAACAGCAAACTTCCTGTGTAGTGGCTGAAAGGGTCATCCCTTTGGCCTTCATCTGGACCGCCTCCTGTTAAAGGGTTTCAGTCATCTTAGAGCAGCCCGGGATCTTGCAATCTCAGTGAAAATTAGAGGAATGCTGCCAGTTAAATAGAGTCTGTCATATAATTAAGGAAATTAGCACCAAAATAGCCAAGGCATTTCAACAAAAAATGTACAGTCTTTCCCCATTTTGAAGCTGAACAAAACGATTCCCATCGGACCCAAATTAACTAAACTTGCTCTCATCATAAAGTGAACATTGGACCAGTTCTCCTCTGTCCACACAACATGCTCCTCCGCAAAGGTGAGTCTAGGCTTTTGCTTCTTTCTGCTGATGAGAGACTTGGTCACTGCAGAGTGTGCTTTCATTCCGACTTCTCTTAAAAGTGTCAAGACAGATCCTTAACCTGTTCAGCACTGAGCTGGCAAGCAATTCCAGCCGCAGTGTTGAACCGATTCCCCATTGAGAGTCTCCGCATTATCCTGTCTTCTCGTGCATTTGTCTTACTTGGACAACCAGCCGTTTTGGGGGACTTGAATGAATTAGTGTCATTGTACACCTGCAATATTCGAGAAATTACAGATTTGGAACAGCAAACTTCCTGTGTAGTGGCTGAAAGGGTCATCCCTTTGGCCTTCATCTGGACCGCCTCCTGTTAAAGGGGT